>NW_010117861.1:183132-195460 GCF_000699245.1 Pterocles gutturalis
TAATAAAACACTAAAAAAGAAGAGAGAGCTTTTAAGTGTGACAGCTTTCAAGTCTGATTGCATAGCTCTTTCTCAAGTCTGGAGGTGGGCCTCTCATAGGGTAGGTAAAATTTTCCATGCTTCAGTCACATACAGCTTGTTTCTCAAGCTCTCTAGGAAACCTCTTTAAACATCCAGAATCTCTGCAGCTAGAACAACTGTGCTTGCGTAAATCCACTCCCATCCTGTCCTCAGCTCTGGCAACTTGAATTTAGTGAGCAAGAAGGAAGATTTCCCAGCTACCTGTGTGACATTAAAAATATGTCATGTAAAAGATTAATTTGTGGGTAGAAAGCACAAAAAGAAGAATTTGCTTTTTTGCCAGAGATACTTTTTTTTTTTTTCTTTTTAAGCAGAAGTCACAAGTTCAAAGTCCAGCTGAGATGGTGAGTTCAAATATATATGATAAATGTATCTTGGTTATCACGACTACATACTTGCTATACAATTCACACACAAACACATATTTTACTCTGCAAAAGCATATTTAACATGGAAAGGCCACTCTTCCTCTGAAGCCTAGGATTAATTTACATAATACACCTTTAAAGCCCCTTTTTTCTGTGTTAATTCCTGTTAATAAAGAAAGAGATGGCGCAGGCACAGGTTTCAGCTTGGTACATGCTGCAGTGCTCCCCCCAAAAAGACTGCAGCAGAATCCCCAATAAAACAGCTATTTTGGAGCAGCACGTCTGCTTCTTTCTAATCTGGAGTCAATATGGAGAGATAACGTATGGATCATGCATAATTCACTGCTCATTTGCCCCTGTAAATGAATGTAAATGCAGACCAGGAGGAAAATAAAAGGATTTTATGACAAACCTGCCACAAAGGCAGTTGCGGAGCAGGGCTTTGGAAGCCACCTCAAAGGATGCCCAAGGTGCTCACCTCCCGCTGCACCCAGCTGCTCCTGAAATTCAGCAGCAGGCGGGCACCACAGCAGAAACCTTGGCACCTTGTCCCCTGCTCTGACTCCTTCCACATATGTTCTCTTCAAAAGGCATTTTAAGACCAAAAGACGAGCCAACAACCTGGGGGGACTTTTGATCATTCCCAGCATGGAAGGTCTTACGTGGCATTCCAGTTTCTGCAATAGCCGCAAATACAGCAGTGGCGTTGCCATTGTAGCTCTAACTAATCTATGCTCAGAATTCTAATGGGAGAATTTCCACTATACATAGGCCAGGTTTTCTTCCATTTTTTGTTTCTTCCTGTCCTCTCTTCTTAAGGTTTAAAGGAAGCCCTCCTTGAAGTGACCCTGTATAGGACACAAGTCTGTTCTGAACTCTGTATTATCTCCTAACTTGATATATTACAGTGGCAAAAACCCTGGAAAAGTTTTAAAAGAAACTGATGCTGCTGTTGATCAAGGCTATAACCTACACTCACTAGGTAATAGTTTAGGGACTACAAAACCCACTCTATCCTCCACGTTTCTCAATTATTCCCAACACACAGTCCACACAACAAGATTAACATAAAAACCAGGCAACATCAGAAAGCTATAAATTTTCACAATAAATCAGCCCTTTTCCCTTCATTAGGCTTTGCACAGTTCATGTTATTTCCTTTCTGGAGGAAATCATGACTAGTTACTGTCTGCCTTCAGAAACAAAACTATCAGTAACATTTCCACAGGGATCATCTGAAATGGATTTCTAATAACGTGCAGGTTAAAAGGTTTTCTTGTTCTCCCCTTTCTGCATCCAGCATTTAAACTTTACGGTCCCGATGACACTATGAAAGGTACATGTGCTTAATAACAAAACTTGTAAAGAAGTATGTCCTAAAACATAAAACTGCATGCTTAAATATAGAACAGACGTGAACTCGGGCAGTCACTTAACACAGAGGAACAGGTTCTATTTATTCCTCCAGCAGCCAGCCTTAGCATGGGAATAGCTGACACGGCAGATAAAGGCTCTTATCCTGGGCTGGTTGTATATAGCACTTCATCAGTACACTTAAAGGCACTTTACTAAAGCAGGGATGTATTGTTACCCCTATTTTACTGAAAAGGAAAAGCTTCCCAAGGTTACAAAAGAAGGTCAGAAACATGTGCCTGCCACCTACATACTTTAATTCCCAGGCTTTGCCCATTAAGCCACACTCTGAGAGCTCCACAGATTGAGTTTTTATGTAAACATTTAACTCATTTCTCAACAAACCTATGAGCATTTTATCTTCTAAATTGGACTGAATTAGGCCAGGCTCTACCGTGTCCAGGTACACAACGCTAATGGCCCAGCTCCCTGTCTCTGGAAATGCAGAGACTGGCAGTGTTACTTTTGCTGAAACTTTGGAGGAAATACAGAGAGCCCTGATGGATCTCAATTAAACAGGAAGATCAAGAAATATTTCAAGTCTTGGCAATGGAAATCTAGGTAATGCTTAGTAAACCTGAAGCTGGAAGTTACAAGAGACAGATTCCTGAGTTAACACACTCGCACCAGTTCAAATCCACCCTTCTCTTGGAGGAATACCACAAAGCACCACGACACAAGCTAGGGTGACACATAAAGTCCCCACGGCCGACACTTCCTATTGTTCCCTGTGAGGGAGATGACACCCAAAAGATGTCATCCTGTCTGGACCATAACTTTCCCCATTCCTCCAGGCACCACAAAACATGGTTTGCAAGTCACGTCGCCCTCCGTCACATTAATTTTGTCCGGACCAGCTGCAGATGGCAGCCCCTTCTGACCTCCAAAGGCAAAGGGAAGCTCCAGAGCACATCTGATTAGAAGAGTCCAGCTGAAATGTTCTTTTTAGTGACTGTTTCCTTTGGTTTCTGCTGGCAGCCAGTGGCATGCTTACCTTTACTGCCTTCCCTGTTTCTTTAGCAGGGCATCATCCTGGCAGAACAAGCTCAGCCCAAACACGGGAAGGCTCCAGAGTTTTGCAGCTGCCTGCTTGGCTTTACCTCCTCTGCCTCAGTTTGCTGTCTTATTTTATATGACCAAGACTAAAGGGTTCATTTTTATAAAGTGCTTTAACAGGCTATTTGATATAAACCTCATTTTTCAGAGGTGTCAAATACCTCGGCTCCTACCGAGTGCAGATGCATCATCGCTGCTGAGCACCGTGGATGCAGGACTCTGCACGGTGACAACGCGGGAACGGAGCCAGGCTGCCCCACGGCACCGAGCTGCTGGCAGGCAGCACCCACCGCTTGTCCTGGGAAGTCTCACTGCATTTCTGGGTGGCAGGTAAAAACTAGAGACATCATCTGTTAGATGGGGCAACTCAGACCAATACCATCGGTGCCTTGCTAGAAGCAACAGACTGAGTGAAAACGTGGAAACATTCATAAAAACTTTCGTCCAAGGATAACTGCAGCCTTTATTTACAAACCTCTGTTTCGCAGCTCAGTCACTGAGGTTAGCCTTGAAACTTAACACAATTATCACTTGGAGGTCTGTATTTTTGGCTTTTATTCTGAAATACAGCAGAGAAACAAATGAAATGAATAAGCAACAGCTTTCATGGAGAAAGCAACTGCAAACCCATAGCGCTAGACATTTCTGCCCAGAGCGCCTTGCCTGTTTTGGTTGTGACAACGTGGAAACAAAATATAACCGCATTCCCCACAAACTCGTATCTTTGCATGCTAGAACTCACGCTGACACCGCCACGACACTCAGAGGAAGTGGCTGAAACGTTAGCATTCACCGGGAATAATTCCAGAAATAATGGAGCTACTGTTCCCATTCCCAACCAGGAGAAGTGCCTGGCCCACGAGTACCTACGCCGAAAGGGGCTGCGCAAACAAAGGCAGATCCAGCACATAAACATTTTCAGGAGTGCTGCACTGGGAAGCAGTGGGGAAATAGGACACTCTGGACTCTCCAGAGATCGGTTTCTATTTCCATGGCTATTTTTTTTCACAAGCCAAGGGACTACAGAAAGGTATTTAAACTACCACACCTAAGCAGTAACTAAGGTTTACACGGTTTACTGAGGTCAGAGAGGATTGTCTCACAAATTTTTACCGCCTGTGAACAACTCTACAATTCTAAAAATACCTGAGTAACTGTCATGGCAGACAACCAAAAACTGATATTGTTTCCTATACAAAATCGTTTCTGACATACTCCACTTTGTCTGAGAGCTACAACACTTCTTCAAAAAACAAAATTGCTATATCTTGACAAAGTAGGAGAATAAAAGCAAACACCTTGTGCAATTTCCCTCAGAGGATGGGGGACTGGGAGAGGTGGAACAATCCCTCCCCACCACGCACAAGGAATTTCAAGTTGAAAGCCATACTTTGGAGAAGGCTGGGAAAGAGCAGAAGGTCCAAACCTGCTTGCAACAGAAATTCCCTTTGCAATCTTGATTACAAAGTTGCTATTAAGATACATTTTTTTCATCAGCTCATTACCAATTTATTAAAACATTAGGGCTTTTTGAGAATGTTGGGAGATTATTGTTTAAACTGCCAGTTAAAAGTGTACTGGCTCACAGCATGGATAATTCATTCTTATGCCAATACAGATACACATATAGTACGTGTGCTGCTACAGTACAATACATTTTTTTTAAAGGGCTTTGCATGCAAAATCAGTGTGTTTTTTCACATCTGGACCATGAACTTGATAAATTCAGTTCCAAATTACAAACCATAACTCACTGGCGCACAAAATGGTACTTTCTAAATGAACATAAATATTTGTTTGACACTTGAATAACTTACTGTCCTGGGTTAAGCTGAGACAGAGTTCACTTTCTTCATAATAGCTAGCAAGAGGCTGTGTTTTGGATTTGTGCTCAGAAGAAAGCTGATAAAAAGTGATGTTTATGCGGATGCCAAGGTCTTTCAGCTTCTCTGGCTGTCTGCAAACAGGAGAAGCTGGGAGGGAGCACAGCCCCAGTTACTAGACCAGGATTTGATCTTAGGTTCGGGACTGAGACACAGAGTGGCCAATAATCTATTCCATAACATACCCGTCATGCCGAGTAGATAGGTGAGGACCCTCCGGAAGATCGGCCCTTTTTGGTTCCGGATCTCTTTTGCCCTGGGTCATCTCGCTCCAGGTGGTTGCTTCTCCCAAGGCCTCCCCCCCCCACACCCTGGTCAGCTCTCGGTCTGGGATGCTCAGACTGTTATCTCCATTCTGTGGGTGCGGTTTCGGGACTCTCCCTGCTCTGGGATCGTTAGCTGGGAACAGGCTGAGCCTTGGTCATCGGTGTATCACTCATTTGTATATTTGTATATAGTATTATTTTCAATATTATTGTAGTTTAGTTATTAAATTGTTCTTATCTCAACCCACGAGTCCTTTTTTCCCTTTACCCCTTTAATTCTCTCCCCTATCTGGGGGGGTGGGGATTGGGTGAGTGGGTGTGTGGTTTGGCCCCCAGCCAAGGGCAAACCCATCACACTTACACAGCAATAAACAAAGTCATTAATAAAGACAAGACGGCATGTCTCCATGCTCCAGGAGATGAAAGACCATCACCTCTTTGAAAGGGTCAGGTGGCTTTAGAGAGAGGTAACAACCTCATTAAAGCCTTTAGCCTGTCTGGAGATTTTCTCATTTGTTCAGGCTGAGAGCAGTCTTGCTTTTTTTTCAAAGGATTAACAAACAGAAGAGGAGCAGTGCTTCCCTGTCCAAGTTATTATTTTTAATAAGAAAAATAAATACTAATTAGAATACAAACCAAGAGCAGTCCAGATGAAGCGGAAATGTTTTTCTCCCCCACCAATAAACAACTGGACCACAGAGACTGGATAACCATCCAGTGGAAGGTCTCATTAAAGTGACTGATACACTAGAAACCTTTGACAGAGTGGTCAGTTTGAACTTGGGGCTCAGTAACGAGCTCTAAAGTTCCCTCTTTGACAGAATGAGCCACAACAGCGCTGCCTGACTTTGTATAGCTTCATTTTATAATTACAAGCCTGTTCTTTACTATTTCTCCCCAGCTTAAATACCACTTTTTCAAAGCAATGCTAGGGAAAAAAAGAAATTAAACCGGTTTTAATGAACTCATGCAAATATAAGCCTGGTGAAACGAAATCACAGACCTAAGCAGAATACGGCATTGAACACATTTGTATGTTTTATGCAAAGCTCATCTAAATTTGAGTAATTGGACCTAATTTGGCAATCTGCACAATCAGTTTGCAAACTTCAACCACTGAATTTTAAGTATGAGCCTGGAAAATCATTAACATTTGTATTTATTGCAGTGGCCCCGATCCAGCACAGTACTAAAACCTGCGTTCAAAGGTTTTGAATGAGGTCTTAGTGTACACACACCATCCAAGAGAGCATCAGGAGCTCTAATTACAGAGAAAAGTCATTGATATGTTCAGATCATACAATTTTAGTCTCAAGTCAATCTCAAATCTCAAACCAAATCTCAAATCTCAGAAGTTTAAGGCTGGAAGCCTTCCTCCAAAAAGCCCACTGTCCTTATCCCTCATCCATGCCATGGTGTCTGAAGAACATTCCCCAGGTCATAACCATTGCTCTGTTGCTTCTCATCTCCACCCTCTCCTCTGTTCCATCTGAAGAATATTCCCCAAGTCATAACCATTGCTCTATTGCTTCTCATCTCCACCCTCTCCTCTTCTCCAAGAGTCCCTGTTGCCTGCTGCTTCCCTCCTCATGCAGATATTAACCTGGTCCTTTTCCTTTCTCTATACATATGGTTTCCACAGAGTGCTGCAGGAACTGGATGTACTTTCCATGCTCCAGGAGCATGGCGAGAGCACAAAACTGGTTTATTAAAGGGTAGTTCTCCCATACTCTCCACAGCATGTGTTTTGGCTTCAATGAGGTTTATTTTTAATTTGTGTCTCATCTTTCTTCAACAAAAAAATGCAATGGGTCTTGAACTTATAAAAACGTTCTTGGTCCAGATATCTTGTAGGAAAGAAAACTGTTTCCCATTCAACCCTACTCACTACTTTTTTTTTATTTTCCTGAAGGCATCTCCTTAAAGAGAAGGCAAAGAGCATTTTTCAAGGTGAAAACTACCAGTCTGAATTTGAATCGGTCTGAATCCATTTCAATGGGAAGCTTCACAGCATCTTACTCAGATACAAGAGGGTGAGCAGTCTGAATCCATTTCAACGGGAAGCTTCAGAGCATCTTACTCAGATACAAGAGGGTGAGCAGCCTCCACTGGCATCATGAACCCTCTCCACGCAACGAGAACACCACCAGAGATTAAATATGGTTGTGTGTCACTAAAACAATTTTAAATCATAGCCACAGCCAAGATCTATTAAGGCAGAACTGCACTAGATGACATGCAAGTTCAGTTTCTTTCCATGTGTCCTCGGGAACTGTGTTAATTGCTCACAGCTCTAACACAGATTTTTCAATACATCTGCAAGACACAACACCACACGCTAGCTGAGGGAAGATCTGATTCTTTTCAGTGTACAATCTAGGGACATTTGGCACATTTCAGCATCATGGCTTTACCTCTTCTCAAGCCTCCTTCTACTAGCCACCATTTTTTCCCCCTGGCTGGTACACCCCTGGATCCTGGGTACCCACCCATCAGCGATGTGGCGGGATGCAGCTTGCTCACACACTCAGCCACAAAGCTCAGCTGCCCCCCGGACTCATCACAGGGATTTCTGCACCAGGACAGCGTGATGGTATGAACAAACGTTGCAGCTCAGCACCTTAAATCCCAAGACCTGTGTCCTCTTTCTAGATCTCCAGTCAGTTCCTGATACACCGGATGACAAATTACTGTCATAAATGAGCTTTCATATTTTTGTAGGTCATCTTAAAACTGTGACCTGAAGCAATCAATTTAGGCAAGAATTCAGGAGAAGCATTCCCCAAATCAGGACTCCTTTGCAAAGGATTCCTGTTGCTCCTGGGACTTTCACAGTGTAGACAGTTACAGAAATCTGCTTTCTCTTTCACCATTATCATGATATTTCTGTAGTCAAATTCCCTCTAATTAATCTGAGAGTAGTAAAATCAGACCTTTTATTTTGCATCAGGAGAAAATTTTAAACTTATTCAGCTTTTTCAGCTCCAACACATTTTATGAAAATTGCTGCTTGGGTGGAGGAAAGTCTCTGCTGGAGCAAAACTCAGGCCAACTCCAGCTGGAAGCACAACAGACCATGCCCAGCAGCATCCCACAGACCTCAGTATCTCTTTGTATGGAATAAACTAGCCAGCTGAACCATACTGCATGTTCAGGACATGCTGCTCTTTGGACCTGGAACTAGCAGATCCTCACTAGATGGGCAAGCGAGAAATGACCAGCACCTCTGACAGCACCACATCCAAGAAAGAGCCTGTCTTCTAAACTAAGTCTTTCCCTGCATGGCAAGAGAAGTTCCTCTATCTCAACGACTCATTCATCCCAGCCTGTCAGCTTGTAGAGAAAGAGCTGTGGTGGTATTACACTGGTTTGAAATGTGAGATGTCACCAGAACTGAAGTTTCAAAATGCACCTGAGCAACAGGGCTCTTTTCACTGCGGAAACAGAGAAATGAGGAAAACTAATGGGGTTCAAAGGAACAAGGAATTTCTAAAAGATAACTGGGCAACCACTTTTCAAGTCACGGCACAGCATAGTCACATCCAAAGGAACTGAACTGCACCAGCTGGCAAAAGCTTAAACCATGTTGTACTCCCTCCAGTACTCAGTGTAGGCTTGTGCTTATCAAGCTCCAAAGTTTGATCATTAAACCTGTTCCAAAATGCTGAGAGACTATTCCTTTCAACAAGGGCTCCGTCAGGTGTCTTTATTAATCACAACGAACAAAATATTTTAATTCTAGGACGTTTGGGGGGAAGGGGTGGAGTGGGGCTATGTGCCTTGTTTCAAATGAGATAACAGCTCAGATCTGCAGTGCCTGATTAATATTTTATGACTGTGATCCACCGAGTATGCGGTGTAATTCTGGTGGTTTGTTTTGCTCTGTGTTTGCTGCATCTCCAATGTTATTTGCAACAGCTTCGTGGAACAACAACAAAAAGAGGTTTCATTCCCGCAGGACAGCGTTGGCTGACCTCTCTCATTGCTTCATGTAATTCAGAGGGAGCAACTGTTAAACAGGAACTGAAAGTGCTTTTCAACTTTTAAAGGGGGAAAAAAAAATGGCACCACAGATTTACATATAGATAGCATTTCAGAGAAGAACGATGCTGATTTCTCCTGCCTTGCATTTATTTACCAAGCCATCCTAACAGAATGGTCAGAAGACAAGCCTTCAGCAGGGCACTGCTGAATACACATCTCTGTCAACACCAACAGTTCAGCATGCTGGCATTAAAATGACATTAAAACACAGTGTGATCAATGAAAAGAGATAATGAAAGCATAATGCAGAAGTTTAAGCACAATTCTGCAACTGTGCTCCATCCTAGGACTTTGCAGAGGTTCCTGATCTCACTCTTTAGTGAAAAAAGGACAGTAACTTCAAAATCGACAGTCACTGAGGATGTGCATGGTGGGGTCTGTCCCACGTCCAGGCAACTGCTGCATCCCAGACGCACCAGAGCAGCCCAGACACGTACCAACACTGGCGTGCACCAGACCTGCTGCCTTCAGGGAATGCAATACTAAAGATGTTCTGAATCACCAACATCTTAACACATCTCAGAAAGCTGTCTGGTTTCATCGCAATGTATGGATGGGGTGTTTTCTCTTCCCCTCCTCCCCCTGCTATTCAAAGTCCTTTAATAGCATATTACTCAAAAACTCCCATTCTCTCTTAGGAATACGAGAGATGTTTGTAATGAACTCTGTCTTAAGAAGGTATGTGTCACTGAAAGACTGGGATATTTCTAGATCTCCAGTCTCTTTATGCAGCTTAATGCTAATGAAAGGAAACCATTTTTTGCACACAGTGAAAGGGAACAGATGGTGTCACAGTTCTGCTGTGGAATTTAAGCAGAGTGACAACCTATACAGCAGATCATCATCATGGGTGAAACTCTTTTTAGGCAGTAGCATGGAGGGTTTATTTGGGTTTTTATTTACTTATTACTATCCAATATTTTGAATAGCTTTTTCTTTCCTTTTTACAATGAAATCTAAGACAATGGTATGATAATCTCACCATCCGACAAAACCTCAGAAGACACATGAAGACCCGTACTTTAAATACACTGTGAAGGGACAGCTGAAAAACAGCACCTCATATTGCAAACTGTCCTTTTCCAGTCATTTATCTATCCAGACACCAGTCACCGAAGAGCAAAACAATGAGAGCTTAAAAGGGACGCTGTCAAGTTGAAAATCACTCCTCTGTCTGAAATCTGGTCCCTAGTTCTAATTATGCCTGCAAGGCAGATGACAGGGGAAAAAGAGGGCTTTTTTCATTTTTTAACAGTTTTATATTTTACACTTTTGTTTGGCAATATTCTATGTACAGTTCATCTCATTGTTTCTTTTCTAGGCCAACCTGCTTTCATCCTGGAGAAAAACAAAGGTTAAAAAAAGCAGATAAAAATAATAGTTGGAAATTTACCCAGAAATAAGGAATTTTAAATGTGACTTTCTATCCCATCGCTTTGTTGCTGCTCTTGTTTACTAAATTGCTAAATTTTCCTGACCCTACTGACAACTGAGCCAGACATATGTTTTCATGTGCTGATCCTACTAGAGGCATCTGAATCCCCACAAAGCATCCCCCTCTGGCGAGACAGTCCATATGCAACTTGAAGTTTCACAGTTCTTACTGTTTTCATTCCTTCAGATTTATCTTCTTCCAGCTTATTTGAACTGCCTGTATGAGTATTTTATAGTGCATGCCACTAAAAGCAACAGAAGATATGTTCACCCACTCCATAATTCACATCAACAATAGCCCACCTCCACTCAGCCCACATCCCACAAGAAAAGGGATTAATCAGGCAGTGACATCCTGGGAGAACAAAAACCCCTCAGGATACTGGGGTAGGATTTGGACCCCTCCAGGAAAGGTCTGGACCCACTCCACTCTCCTCTCTCTGAAACTCTGGAAAATGTTTGCCTAATGACAACCCCATTTCTGCAAAAGGATGGATGATATGTGTCCAAAGCTACCCAGTTGCAAGCCTTATTATGGTCTTTACAGTGAGGTAGGGAAAATCAGGTCTCAGATGCATCTAAAAGTTCAAACAGTCCTATGGGCACATTGCTATTTGCAACATGCTCAATTCTGACTGTGGGGGACAACAGTAATCAGCCTGTAAGATGCTGTGAAGCCTGATTTATTGTATTCAGGTATGAGTTGACATAGATGAGGGGCTTGAGATCCAGGGCAAGCAGAGCAACACAAGCACCATTGTACTAAGTGCTCTGGTCTCCAGTGGGAGACTGTGCTCAAGGTATTGTGCTCCCCTACGTCTGTAAATCTGGAAAGTCTGAAGTCTAATATTAAAGAGAAGCTCCACCCTACAATGCAGGCAAAGACCACCTGAAAATACTCCCAGTTAGCCAGGGCATCCATCTATCTGCATATGTGAGATAAATTAACATTTTCTCATCAAGACATTTCTTTGCAAAAGGAGATGCCAGAGCTCTTGCAGAGACCTGGCACCTCCAGCAACAGAGGCCACAGGAGCCATTAATCCACAACAGCAAACCCTCCTCCACCCCAAAAGTGGTCATACTTACAGGAACGATTGTGCAAAGATACATTTGGGATGGGAGCACTTCAGGTGTGGAAAACTGGCAAAATATTCAGATGGAGTGAATTCTAAACTCACTCACAGGAGTTCACAAGACGTAACCTGCTGTCTTGCAGGGAGGGACAACACACCACCTTCCAACGCTTCCTTGGAGGAGAAGTGAAACACTCGGGTTTTAAGGCATTTGCAGGGCATTTCTTAACAGTGTCAGGTAACATCACTACTGTGCTCCAAACCACCCTGGCTCTTGCTGCAGAAACTCAGCAGCTACTACACAGCAAGTGTGAAGTGAAGAAGCAGAAAGAGACGAGATTGTCAGTAAATAGGGTTAATCCCTGCAGGTAATACCCTTTCCGTTAAATTGTGCAGCATTTTCCAGTCTGCAGATTCTCAATCCCATTTAACATCTCTCTCTCATGCAGCAGACACATCTGAGCTCCCACTCGTCCACCCTCCAAATTCTGCACGGCTGTTTTTGCAGGCAGCAGCCAGTTAAACCAAAGGCTGCTGGTACTACCCCAGGAAGCTGTAGGGGGGTGGCTGAGCCGCACAAAAGATCTCAACACAAAAGGCCATCCTTTTCATCCTTTTTTCTTCTTCATTTTCTCCAGCTGAGCCATAGCTTTATTCAATCAACACTTAAAAAATAGATGCAAAAGTGGGAGGCGGCAGGGACTGGG
>NW_010117862.1:0-14812 GCF_000699245.1 Pterocles gutturalis
TTGAAAGTAGATGATCTTTAAGGTCCTTTCAAGCCAGGCCATTGTATGATTCTTTTGCTGTTGTTAATGCCTCTGGGCCATTCAGGTAGACTACAATAATATAAGAAACCTGACTTTGCTAAAGCTGTAAATTTCTTTATATTGGTTTATTTTTTTTTTCTCTTGACAATATTTTTTATTTTACAAAGCATGCTGCAGTTTGGAGGAGGATCTGCAGAAGGTGTCTTTCTTCAGAGGATCTGAAGAAAGGGAAGATTTTCAAGGCTATTCTCTTTACCACACATTCATTTTGAGTCAAATTAACACACCACACTTCTTCCTTTAGTTATACATAAAAAACTAAAAAAAATCTGTAAAATATGTACTAATTAGCTCTTCCAAACCTTGCCTCTAGTGAAGAAAAGCATTATTTTAAAATGTTAGCTAGTGGAAAGGTCCTTTCAGATCACCATATGGAGTACAAGAACTTCTCCATGTATCTGAAGAACATGACAAAATTTGTAGTCTTTTAGGATGTTATGATGGAGACACGACAGATGTAACACAAAACAAGTATATTATTCCATGTTAAGTACATGTGGAATACTTTAAAATAGGAAGTCCGTATTTGTTTTGTTTTCAGAAATGCCTGAGACACCAAAGGGTGTTTAGATGCCTAGCTTGCACTGAAAGCAACAATCATTGGCCACCTGTGTATCTTTGATGATTTTTATCTCAGTCAGAACCTGGACTTGATAAACAGGTTCAGTTAAGACTTAGTGGTTTTCAGCAAGATAGTGTTACTAGAAGTTTTTGTTACTTTTGAAAATAAAGTTTAAATCTTAGATCATCAAAAGTACTTTTGAAAATATAATTCTTCATACCTTTAAAATACTATACAATATTTTTGAGTGTAACAGTTGGAAGATAATTGAAACATTCCCTTCCTCCACTGCCTCAGGCTCCTAGCAAAGAGATCCTTTGTGCTTTCCTTTCTTTCCTTTCCTTTCCTTTCCTTTCCTTTCCTTTCCTTTCCTTTCCTTTCCTTTCCTTTCCTTTCCTTTCCTTTCCCTTCCCTTCCCTTTCCTTTTCTTCTCTTTCCTTTTCCTTTTCCTTTTCCTTTTCCTTTTCCTTTTCCTTTTCCTTTTCCTTTTCCTTTTCCTCTTTCCTTTCCTTTTCCTTTTCCTTTTCCTTTTCCTTTTCCTTTTCCTTTTCCTTTTCCTTTTCCTTTCCTTTTTCAGGGAAATGGTGGAATGGTGGTTGAGAATTTTGAGGTCTTTAAAGCTGGTTTTCATTTTATGGAAGAGTGAGATAAAATAACTTACAGAATTATTTTTAAAAAAGCTTCTTCAAGCTGCCCTGCCAGTAATCAGAATTTAGAAATGGGAAAAAAAAGAGGTCTTTCAGAAACAGAAAGGTGTATGAGTTCAGATAGCTAATGCAACCGTGCTCTTACTTCTCATGAATCCACTCTGCTAAATGTTGAATGTGAAAAGTATTGTTCAGGAGAAACATGAAGTCTTCTCAACATTACTGTGAGTTGAATGAAATAATAATAATAATGATAATAAGGGTAAAGTATGATTTCAAAGAAATATTGGCATTTCATATTGCAGACCTGGTATTTTAAGGATCAGCTATAGCAAACTGAGGAACACAACCAGAACTCTCAACTATACTCATGAGACAGCCTGATTTCATAAGCCAAATGAAGTCTTGAAAGCTCCTGGAAAAAACAAACTAATAAAAAAAAAAAAAAAACAAACACAAACCCCAAGCCCCCTCACTCTAGCAAGAAGAATCTTTAAAGGTAATTCTAGGTCCAGTACTCTTTCCTGTGCAAGAAAGATCTATAATGGTAGAAAGAGCTACCCAGCCATCAACAGGCATTAGTGAAAATATCACTCCATTTACTTAGTCAATTCTCTTTGCTTTTGAAATATGTACAAAACTGACAAAGTAGGGTGAAGATAAGGCACAGAATATCAAGTAATATGTGAAAGATAGTAAAGTGAATAGGGGAAAAAGGACTCTGAGGCTTACCTTTGATAAACAGGTCAGGTCAGGAAGAGTATGCGTGACCTTTTGTTGCTGCCACGACCTTGCCATATGTGCATGTAGTAATCTTTACAGCTACTGGCTATAAGAAATGGAAACCAAGACTGATCTGAGCATGATGAGTGGAAAGAAGGGAATTGTCTGGAGATTAATAATGCTACTGACCCAAAAGTAAGATGAAGAGGTTAACAACTCTGCCTGGAGACTAGTGCCCCAAAAGTAACATCAGGAAATAACCAGCAACAGTAGATGAAAGGAATAATGATTAAATTAAATAATTGAAAATAATGTTTTGCTCAAACCAGGGCAATGGTGACAAAAAACCAGCATGAAAAAGAGAACTTGCTATTCAGTAGAAAGATCCTCAAAAGTTCCCAGAGGAACAACTGTCATAGGCTCAACTACTTTATAGAAAGAAGTGGTCTCCTGAGAGGAAGCACTAGAGTCTTGTTCTCATTGCTGGACTTTAGGACAAAGTAAGCTATACTCTGTACCTTGATTTGGACTGTGGTTAACATGATGCCATCTTTATCAGTGATCTAAGCCCTGCTCAGTTATCTTTCAGGTAAGTGCATCATGCAACTGTGAGCATGACAGCTGCAGCTGTGGCATGGGCTGTAGATAACATGCCACATGTGTGTTTTGGCTATTATTGTTGTTGCTTGACTGGTGGTTTTTTTCATCATTATACATAATTTTTGTTATTGTCTTATTAATTTTAGTGAAATATTTGAATTAAGCAAGGGTTTAAATATTTCTCTGGCGTTAGCTCCCCTATGCTAATCAACCAGTTGCCACAGTACACTGTGACATAATTTGGTGCGTGGGCAGAACACATTAAAGTTATTGAGAGTCACGAGTCAGTTCTAGAGTTCCAGTGCCACAGCTACCCTGTGCAAATTATGCAGCTGACATCCAAATGAAAATCACTCAGCAGCTATACCACATCTCACAATTAGGCTAACTAACTTGCCCATAGGTAGCAGTCAAGATACAGCTTATGCTAAAGTTCTGATAATAACTTGCTCATTTTAGAATTTAGATACCTGATATACAAGTTAACCATCTTTCAATAAAGTGCCCAAGGGAAAAATGAAATTAGCCCAAAATTCGTGGGGGGGAAGGGGGGGAAGACTCAATGCATTGTAGTGCTACAAAAGATTGAGTAAGCTTCCTACTCTTCTCACCTAAGAAAAGTGAAAGAACATATCAGCCCTATGAAGCATTGCACTGTGGAACTTTTCCCCTGAAGTAGATAAACTTCAAAATGGAAGACAACCAATATTAATATGGAGAGAGCTGTTTTTTCAAGAACTAGACAAGCTCTGAAGTCTATAGCTAAGAGTATTTGAGCAATGGGGGGAAGAATTGGAGAGAACAGAATGGAGGGGAACTGTGACTTTATATACTACATCTGTAATTATGTTTTGAAGAACCTGTTCTGTCAATGGATATTTTATATGATGTAGGGCAAAATAAAACACTAAATTAACACTGGACTTCAACAGTGCAGCGTAGTTCACTTCAAGTTAAGTCAGTTTACATAGGGTGAGATACACGTTGTTTAATATACATATTCAGTTTTCCTAGACTTGTTTAACAAGTACTTGGGTAATTACTAAAATAGTCTTCATCTGGTTAACAAGAGGTCTGTGTTCATTCTGGTGGTTTACTTCTGGAGGAATCAAGATCTACACGTACACATTTAAAAACACAGGTTTAAAAACTCTCAGGGTACGCTTGCTCTTACCACTTACAGAATCATAGAATCATAGAATGGCCTGAGTTGAAAAGGACCTTAAAGATCATCTACTTTCAACCCCCCTGCTGTGGGCAGGGTTGCCAACCACTAGAGCAGGCTGCCCCCAGTCTTAACCTCTGTAATGCTCTCTTCTACATTGGTGAGCACCAGGTCTAGTAAAGCTTCCCCTCAGGTCAGTCCATCTAATATCTGGACCAGGAAGTTATCCTCAATAGACTCCAAGGAGCCTCCTGGATTGTTTGCAGCCTGCAGTGTTGTCATCCCAGCAGATATCCGGGTGTTTGAAATCCCCCATCAGGAGAAGAGCCTGCAAGTGTGACACCTCTTGCAGCTGAAGCAAAAAGGCCTCGTCAACAGGTTCTCCCTGATCAGGTGGCTTGTAGTAGATCCCAACCACTAAATGTCCTTTGCTGGTCTGGTCCTTGATTTTAACCCGTAAGCTCTCAGCCTGGTCATGATTGTTTCTCAAATGCAGCTCTTTGCAATCTATCCATTCCCTAACGTAGAGGGTAACTCCTCCTCCCCTCCTACTCTGTCTATCCCTTCTGAAAAGCCTGTAGCCCTCAATCACAGTGTTCCAGTCATCCTACCAGGTCTCTGTGATAGCAATTAGGTCATACTTTTCTAATTGCGCCACAGTTTCCACCTCCTCCTGTTCATTTCCCATGCTGCATGCATTGGTATAGAGGCACTTCAGCTGGGCTACTGGCCTCATTACCTTCTTGGAGGAGCCCTTCCTAACACCTCTGGGACAAATCTGGGGTTTCCCCCACTGCTGCCCAAGGCGGCAGTGTTCCCTCGCTCTTCTTCATTGCCCAGTACATCCCTTCCTCACTTTGTATCTAGTTTAAAGCCCTGCTTTAAAGCAGGGCCACTTGAGAAGCAATACACAAACAGGGAGCACTACATCAATTACAACTTCACCTGGAATACACAAAAAGTTACTGTTTTTTCTTTAAAACTTACTTGAGCAGTTGGGTAATTCCAAATTAACCCTTGACCACAAACAGGGAGCTCTTCTTAAGGCTCAGTTAATGATGCTTCAACAGTAGCAATTAAAAAAAAAATTTGCAAATAGATTTTCTCTATTTCTCCCTGCTGTGGATTTGTTATGAAGCTCACTGAAGTCAAATTCCTCCAGTTTTCCAGTTAGCAGATGAGACAGGAAGAAGGAAAACATTGTTACTAATTCTCAAAGCAATTGTTTGCTTTCCAATTACTCTCACTGAAATCACAAAAGCTATTCAAGAAATACAAACCCTTGTAATTTCACATCTTGACTAACACTGATTGGCATTCTTTTTTTCTAAAGTTAGTTATCATGTCCAGTTTCATTTCCCTTAATATAGAAATATTTTGAACATACCTACTCAAGTCAAGATCCAGAATTACTTGCTAGTATTTGGTATTTTCAGGTGCTAAAATCTAGATAAAAGCAGTAGCATTACATTGCTTATATAGCCTGCAAAACAACAGGAGAGCAAAAAGAAATGTGCAAGAACCCTGCCTGTAATAAAAAAATGATTGGAGTACAATTATATACAAAGTATTTTAAATATTAGTGGGTGTTATATTAGTGGTGCTTCAAAATCATGAAGAGGTTTTTTTTCCCCCCTCTCAGTTACTCACGTGTGATCAGTTACATTCTTCTCAATAGCAATCATAATAATAATAATAATAATAATGTTCTGACTAAAAGTCAAAATGTACATTGTATTTTTTGCCAAATATCATAGTAATTCAACAGAATTAGTGCAGAAACAGAAAGCTGAACAAAAATAAGCCTATGTAAATGTAAAAAATTGAAACATTACAATCTATGCAGAGAATATCTTAAGCTAGTTATTAGAAAAAATTTCTTCACTGAAAGAGTGATCAGGCGTTGGAACAGGCTGCCCAGGGAAGTGGGGGAGGCACCATCCCTGGGGGTGTTCAAGAAACGTGTAGATGTGGTGCTCAGGGACATGGTTTAGTGAGTTAGGTGATGTGGGTTGACGTTTGGACTTGATGATCCTTGAGGTCTTTTCCATCCTTAATGATTCTATGATTCTATGATATGCAGTCTTAGAATGTATACTTGAAAACAATTGTGATTTTGGCTAACTCTGCACTCCAGATTCTTTGTTTTGTCTGAATGCTGAAGCTATGTTTATAGCAAAAAAAAACAAAACAAAACAAAACAAAACAAAACAAAAAAAACCCCAGAAACCTCAATGACCTGGTTTACATTTCCTTATTTTAAAGGAATTTAACCAGAAAAAATAACAATAAAATTAGACCAAATGAGTACTTGCTTAACTCACAACACAGACATAAAAATAACTCATGATCCAATATTTCTATCATATCTTTTTTTCAAATAGCTTGCTCGGTTTTCAAGAGTTTGCTCAGTACACTGGAAAACAGAAACTGCACACATGCTGGTCTCTAGTTACAATGAAAGTCTCGATCAACACCAACTTATAAGGCAGTCAGGAATCCATTTATTTGAAAATTAATGTGGGAGTTTAGACTCAACTCTGAGTCTATGCTGAAAACAAGCTTATAAAAGCAAGTGCATTCTGCACATAGAGGAACTTGCACAGGAGATGTAAGATCTCTTAATACAACAATGTCTTAGGTCAGTCTGAAAGTCAGCTCACCAGAATATGAAATACATTCTAAGCCCTGGGCTGAGACTCTAGAAACTGAAGCTGACCACAGTTATCAAAGGAGAAAAGAAAGACCTCACAATAAAAATTATATTAATCCAGTCTTGGATGTGTCCACCCACCTCTTTTTTAAAAATTATTGAACTCTAAATAGATTATAATACAATGAACACTGGTTATTTCATTTTTGTCTATTTCTCTCTGTGAGGAAGAGGATAGATCTTTTCAAAAAATAAAGAATTTGAAAAAATAAAACTCAGACTTTTCTAACATTGTGTCAAGCTCTGGAAACCAATTTTGATGCATTTTTAGAACAAATTTTAGCAAGTGCTAAATGCTTTGCTGCCATGTCCAGTTTTGTCAGCTTCACTCAAATGCTCTCAACAGCTAGGAAACTATTGGCTTGGCTGTTCCACTTAGTACTCCTTTCTCAAAGAGCTACACAATCTGAAGTAAACCTCAGAGAATTTTGGTTTAATTATTAAATTAAATAATGGGTTAATTTATGCCACCTAATTCTGAATATCTATGAGAGAAAAGACAGTATAAAACAAGCTGAGCAAGTGTCAAGGGACATTGCAGGAAAAAAATTCTGTGTTACATGGATAGTAATAATAATTTAATGCAATCCATTAAGCCCCAATACAATTTAAAATCTTAAACCAAACTTGTAACCTATTGGAGCCCCAGTATGAACTACAGCATATTCAGAAGAAACTAATCCATAAATGGGAAATGGAAGCTCATTTTGACAAAGTAAAGGGAGAGAAGATTATGGGAGTTACATTCTCTACCATTACTTAGGCTCAGCTGTAGCTGAACTATAGAATTATTTGAGGAATAAAATATAGCTGAATACATGTCCAAGTGGTAGAATAAGGTCATATACACAACACTACTGCCCATGTGACAATAAAATATGAAGATGAAGGCAAAAAACCTTAATGCAAACTTCAAGCAGCAGCAGGACAATGCATATCTTTAATGAAAAGTCTGAGGTTGCAATGTAGCACCTAAAACACAGGGATATTTTTTACACAATGTAAAATGAGCTAACATTTGTCCAGCTTTGACACTGGACTGGAGAGGATAAAGAGAAAAGATGTTAGCAACAGACCAGACAGAGAGAAAAGCTTGAACTAGCGTCTGTTCACAGGTAGAAGTAGCAGAGCTCTAAGAAAGCTCTAGATAAATCCAGAAGACAGTGGCATCAATTATTCAGTAATTTGAAACACAAGTCACATCAGTCCTAGGCAATATTTTATACATGTACACTTACACAAAAAGTGTACTTTTGTTTCATTTTTTTCATATATATGAACTATTTTAGTATCTCCTGTGTGGTATATATCCTCAATAGTGTTTTCAGCAACACTGTTACAGGGGCAACAGTGATTATTTCCGCCCCACCCCCCAAATATGCATCAGGGATAGGCTCATTAATTTAGAGTATTTAGTATTCACTGCTGTTGTGGAAAACTACAAAATACTTCTCTGGAGTACGTGGGAAAACCAGTACGTTTTTGAGGAATGGACTGCACTTGAAGCAAAATCTTTTTACATAGATATTTGTGGATAAATAGGGCTGAAACAGCTTTAATTAGGCCTCTCCCTCTCTTACAATAACTCATGAATAAAAATGAACATTTTTTTTTTGTCTCCATGGCAACTTTCCCTTATGAGACTTCTCAAAGAGTTTTTGTAGCAAGAATTTGTTACTCAAAGGTGTACAGAATGGAAATCTTCAGCTTTCACACTCTAATTCTGAATGTCAAACTCCACGATTCTTGTAGACACGTTTGACAAATAACAAAACAAAACAAATATTTTTAGTATTAAACAAACAAAATTCAAACTGTAATTTCTATGTCAAAAAATGAAGAACTGAAAGGTTAACTCCAGAAGTGAACATTAATTGGAGATAATAGCTAAACCTTCTCTATACCTGGAGAGGCACTTGTAGACTAGAGTGCTTTCTTAAAGAAGAGTACCTGCTTCAAGCAGCTGTTTTAACTCTCCTACTGACTGGGTTTCTAAGGTCTTAACCCTGATTCTGCGACAAGTGCCTTTTGCTGATGATAATTCTTAGCTCAAGAGCAGCCTTATTGTTATTCTCTTAAAGATGGCAAGGATTGAACTATATTTAAAATTATTAACTTGATGTTCTGAGACATACAGAATATCTGTGACTGCCCCTGAACTTCAACAGATGTGGCAGTTAAACACCTCTGAAAGCAAGACTTCTATAATATTTTTTCCATTGTTTCTAATGCCTCTTGAGAAGCTTGAAAGAGAAATCTGTTTGAGCTCTGGAGTGTTTTCTTTCACAAACCACATGTTCAGCTTTGTTGTTGTTAGTAGCCTCATGAGCCTTTCTATGCTGATCATGGTTCATCTAGTGATCTGGGGGAAAATGAAGAATTTTTAGCAAAAGATTACACTGAGGTTGTAGAGATGAGAAAAAATAATTCAGATGGGAGACTAGCAAACTTGACAATGCCCCTTTAATTTACCCAGCTTTTAGAGATAAACCAATTGCTGGATGTATTTATAGTAAAGGCAAAGGATGAGAGATTTAAGATGAATTCTTTATTTGCTGAAGTCTTTTTGTTTGACCTTGAGTAAGTCACCTCAGTTCTCTGTGTCCCTGGTCTATTTTAGCAGTTCTGTCTATTTAGGCTGCAAAATACTGAAAAGTAGTCTATACTGTACATTAAAAAAAAGCACCCTCCTTTTAACTGTGCACTTTGTCACTGTTGTAACACAAATGCCATAAACTCTATTCAGACACTGAATAAGGAAGAATTTGAAAATAGCATTCATCTGAGAAAACAGTTTATTTACTGTCATTTTAATAGGGGCAGCACATCATCATGGCCTCTTTTTATCCTAGCACAGCTGCTACACTTATTAGGCAAGCAAGCTGTAATCAGCCACTTAAAATTGTCAGTACATCACAGTTGTGCTCAATTTATCTGTTTAAGTTCATTTCTGACTCTGATGGCCTCTTTTTCTCTCCCCTATATTACACATAATGAATTCAATGGTGAGATCAATGTTTTCTATTTTGATTTTCTTTTTTTCAGGGTTCAGATAGCTCACCAGTTATAGTTCTCCAGATCCACTCAAATGGAACAGAATTGGCATATGTATGTAGCCCACCTGAAAATATTTTGCATGTTCTTTGTTTTCACTCTGGCTAGAAACTTTTGTGGTCACAAGCTCTCTTTCTCATCATTGACCAGTTGTGATTGGTAACAGTATTTGGGGAGTATTAAGAGCCACACTAGTATCATTGCACTGTTAACTCTTTAGAGATGGGAACCTGGCGTTATGGTAAGCAGGCAAAAGTGAACCTCAGTGTTAAGTGACCAGTTCATGGGCTTGCAGGTTCTCCTCTTCACAATACTAATTGTACCAATCATACAGCAAATCAAAAATAAAAGAAAAGAATAAACCAGAAGTACAATTATTATGCAAAGGGCGCCCTACGTAGGGTCTTTGTGCAGTAAAATAACTACTGCTATCAGTCCTTCCATGTCAGATTTAGACAGTGCGCAATCCTGAACATAAAATATAATTAAGCATCTGTTACTTCACAGAAAAAGGAAGTTTACCCTATCCCTGGCTCAAAGGTTAAGTTTCTAAATAAGTATTCCAGCAAAATCAGAAAGGTTTTATTTACATCTACTAGTATCATAGGGGGTTTTTTTTGTTTGTTTGTTTGTTTTATTTTGGGTTTGTTTTGTGGTTCCCCCCCCTCCAATTAACTTGAGCCCTGATTCTGCACAGGGACACAACACTAACTATTCCAAAGGATTTTCTCCCCTGTATATCATAGCAGACTACTAAATCTTCATAAACGTAGTAACACAAGCCAGAACACCTAGCCGAGAATTCACATGAAAAAAACTTACATTAGGAAGTTTTATATATACAACCTATAAACTGATTTTACCATGAAAGCAAACTACAAATCTGTTGAAATACACTCATTTACCTTTGGGATACTGAGCCTTTTCCATTATTTCTGATACATAAAATCACACAAGAAGAAAAAAATTCCCCACAGTTTATGGGAAGCAGAATACTTTTCAGGAAGGAAAGTCCAGGAGAGTGATTTCTGAACCTGGTAGAGCTTTATAATTTTATTACCCATTTTTAATGCATATTTTTACCCCCCCAGTCTGCTTATCAAGTCATGGGTTTTTTTTTTGTTTTTTAGTATTCTTTCAGCATTTTTTTAAACCTACTTCCGTTGTTTTGGAAGCTGGTAGAAAATAATAAAGAGTGTGAATGAGAAAATAGTGTCCTTAAAAATGATTGTTCAATGCTATTTATCAATTTATTTTGGTGGTAGTTTTGAGGGGGTTTTCTGTTAAGTTTCAAAAGCATTGCCTTATTGGGTGAGTCCAAGAGTTCACGTTTCTTGCTGTCCTATTTCCAGAGTTGTTGGCTGTGGATGATAAGCGAAATGCAGCTCATTATACCGAATATGCGGTCATCCTTCCCTTGAGTATTGTTCCAGCCTCCAGTGATTTGAGGCTTAGATTTTTACTTGAAATATATTCTGAACACACCTTGAGGCTTCAAATTTGGAAGCAAACAAAAATTATAAGCAATTAGGGTTCTTTTAAATAGACAAACATCTAGTTTATTAAGTCTTCATTTTTGGTGCCTGTGACATGTTTTCTGAATATTTAGAATGAACTAACATATTCAAATAGAACACGAGTATCACATTCCTCCCTCTCTAGAAGAAATCCATAAGAAATAAAAGAAAACTTATCAAGGCCCATCTCTCTTTTTAAAAAACATTATTACTATCACACTGCGCTGAATGTTTTTAAAGTTAAAATATTTTTTAATAACATTGGTGCAGAGGCTTCTCAAATTCTGTAGGTGTATATTCACTTTACTTTTGAATTGGATCTGATTTTGTGAGCCAACAGCTTTTCTTTAGAAAATTTCTTTCTCTTTACAGCACACAAACTGTCGTAAAAGGTGATGGTATCTATGCAGTCCAAAAGCTTGTCAAATTCTATACCCATCCTGATCCCTTTAATTCAAATAACTATGCATATTGTGTTGTATATAAACAAGTTGATCGCTCACAACACCAAAGTGAGCACCAATATACGCTGAGGATCACCTAGCTGGAAAGCAGCTTGGCAGAAAAGGACCTGGGGTCCTGGTGGTCATCAGGTTGAACAAGAGTCAACAATGTGCCCTTGCTGCAAAGAAGGCCAATGCCATCCTGGGCTGCATTAGGA
This sequence comes from Pterocles gutturalis, assembly GCF_000699245.1. Lineage (NCBI taxonomy): Eukaryota > Metazoa > Chordata > Aves > Pterocliformes > Pteroclidae > Pterocles > Pterocles gutturalis. The sequence goes on from NW_010117862.1 coordinate 11,724, forward strand.
GGTGTGTTGCCAGCAGGTCAAGGGAGGTGACCCTTCCCCTTTACTCAGCACTGGCAAGGCTACACCTGGAGTTCTGGGTCCACTTTCGGGCTCTTCAGTGCGAGAGAGAGATGGACATACTGGAGATGGTAAGACAAACAGTAGATAATGAGGGGACAAGAACATCTCTCGTATGAGGAAATGCTGAGAGAGCTGGGGTTGTTTAGTTTAGAGAAAATAAGTCTTGCGGGGACCTCATCTATGTACATAAATACAGGAAGGGAAGGTGCAAAGAGGACAGAGTCAAGCTCTTTTCAGTGATGCCCAGTGACCAGACCAGAGGCAAAAGGAAACACAGGAGGTTTTGTCCAAACATAAGGAAGCACCTTTTCACTGGGAGGATGACTGAGTTCTGGCAAAGGTTGCTCAGAGAGCTTGTGGTCTCTCCATCATTGGAGATATTCAAAAGCCATCTGGGCATGGTCCTGGGCAACCAGCTCTAGCTGGCCCTGCTAGGAAATGGGCAGGTTGGATGAGACTCCCTCCAGAGGTCCCTGCCAACATCAACCAGTCTATGATTCTGTGAAAGGTTCTCAGTCACTGAAGTCACAACCACTTTGACACTCCAGCCCTTCAATAAAGCTCTTGTGCCTCCACATCATCACAACCAGCCCCAGCAAATCAAGTTAATAACCTTGCTGAACTCTGACATCTCAACACTGTGACAAACAAGCAGCAAGTTTTATTTTATAGATAAACCTCATAGAATCCCAGCTGTTGATTCAGTGATATTATGGAGACCTATGTGTTCACCCCAAGCCAGTAGCTAGAAATACTAAGCCTGTTGTAACTTTCTGTAGTATTCCTGTGACTGAGTACTGCATGCTAGATCTGCTTGCTGTTGGGCTCAAAGCAAGCTAAATTTAACAGTTGAGAAGTTAGCCAAAGAAAGCCAGTGAAGAAATTTCATCTTAGTGATACCAACTAAGTTTCACTAGAAGTCTCTCAAACATCTGAATGCTACTGTCATTCCAGGAACTTGAAGCTGCTAAGAGCAATACTTCCCACTGAAACTTTTTCTGAAGGGAAAAAACTGCCACACAAAACTAAAACTAAAATTGGATGAAGCAAGATTGGGAAAGGAAAAAAAAAAAGTCCCCCAAAGCAGTCTAAAAAAGCTATATGGAATATTGTGAGACAGAAATTGATACCTTAGGGTTGAGGGCAACTAGTTTCAGCTTTCCAACAACAAGAAAACCAAAATGATGTCTGTGGGATAAATTAATTTGCTTTTCCTTTTTCCTCAGAACAATTCATTTCTACATCATTATCTTCAGTCTAAATAGGTAATCCATCACCCTCAGCATAGCTTCTCCTATGTTATGCAACAACTTACCGGGTCCAAGCGTTTTCATGTTATTTGCAATAGCTGAATATCTCTGTAGATTAAAAAAATTACACATTTTTCTCCTTTGTTCATGTTTTTGAATTATATTTTTAAACATGTTTATTTTTTCCTGAGGACAGTAATAACAAGAAGGAGAAAAAATGACAGAAAGGAAATATATGATTATTTATCTTCTGCTTGTGGCTGAAATTAGTGAACGTGCTGGACAGAAAAAAGCTTCCAATGAGAAAGAAAACATCTCCGTGCATTTTCAGTTTTGAAGGTAATGTACTAAAAAATGGAAAATAGAAAAAAAAAGACCAGTGAAAAAACTGCAAATCTTATATTTTTGTTCTGTTCTGTTTTGTTTTATTTGGTAGGTCCTAATGCAGTAAAATTCTCTAATGCATTTAAAGAGAAACAAAAGAGAATAGGAGAAACCCCAGAAAAGCTAGGCACAAGTGAATGATGCACAGTCCAACAAAAGATTTAAATTTGAGCAGTGTTATTCTAACATATGCCCTGGAGATCACTTTCAATCTATAAGAAGAGTTTATAACAGGCTGAAAAAGTGAGGAGCTTTTCGTGAATTTGGCGCTCTTGCATAATTCTCTTTTTTATGTTATTTCTTTACAAAGCAGAAGGTAAGAGCTTCCAGTGAGGAACTAATATTTCCAGACTAGTGAAGATGAGGGAGCAAACAGAATAAACTGCTGTAATATCAAATTAACATTATGAAGAAAAAAAAGCAGGAAATTGTTTTTTCTCATTTGTACACAAGCCACCTGGGGGCTACATATCTTTAGGCATGGCATTTAACAATTTTCAACAAACAGATCAGGTTTGTGGGTTTTTTTTTTTTTTGGTCAGTGTCACATTCCTGTCCTACTTGTACACTAGAAAATGTGTGGGAAGAGAACAGAAAAGATATGCTAGTACAGTACTGACACACAGCAGCTCAGTTTGAGCAACAGCTTCAGGATATGCCTTAAGCAACTTTCATATGTTAAGCAGTCATATGAGGGGAAAAGTAATTTTTCCAGCCTGAAAGGTGTATTGGATTCTCAACTATGGTTGCTCCAAAGACTGACTCAGCAAAGCAGACATCTGGTAAACATTTTCAGTAGCAGATAAATTCTTTCTTAGACTTAGGAAAAGCCAGAAAAGCAGGGATGTCCAGGTTTACAGTATACAGACAGCCACACAACAAAAATAAAAGTGTGTTATTCCAGATTAAAAAAAAAAAAAAATTCATGAAAATGTATGTGTGATCACGAGTATACACTGAAAGAGGAAGTGAACCTGATTTGCTTCCTGGGTGGAGATAATATCTCATACAAAAATTCTAAAGAGAAAAAGATAGCAAATTTAAAATTTATGTAAACTAAAATGTATGTTAAATTACATTCAAGAACAGCATGTGAACTTTGATACCAAGTATGATAAACGTAACCAAAAATCACGAGAAGGAATGAAAGCACATAATTTTCCTACAGGAAGACGAAAGTTGTCCTGAAGGGTAAAAGTACATGAGTGCTAATGGTTTATCAGATTAATACAGTCCAATCCTCTTAATTGGGATATCTCCACAGATAGCTTATTGTGTCTATTACCCTAATTTAGAAAAGTAATTATTAAACCAAAGCTGTCCCTCCCTGGAAAAGAGCTCCCCTCCACACAGCCCCCCAGTAAGAGGGCCCACTACCTCAAAAAGAGACACGCC
>NW_010117862.1:14835-85101 GCF_000699245.1 Pterocles gutturalis
AAAAAAAAAAAAAAGCTGTTACCAAAAGGTTATTTTAGATTTCTACATCCTGTTCCTGAGAATTGATGTGTCTTCTTATTTCACCTCAGGATGAAATTTTTTCTTTAAGATCTTTTCCTTTAAGATGCAGCTAAGTACTTTAATACATTGAAGAACATTTGTCATGCTGCCAACAATTAAAAAAAAATACATAAGTTGCCATTTTCTTCAATTAAACTGGGTACTCTTACCTCAAACTTCATTTTATAGTATATAGAAATAACTTAGGGTCACTCAATAAAGCACATATGTTGATTTAACCATTTGAATAAACCAAGTATATTCCACATTAAAAACAAAGAAAAAGGTTTATTGAGTATTCTTCCTCTCAAAGAGCTACATAAATTTGCAAACTCCTCTATGCACATAATTAGCACTCATTAAAGTGCATCTCTTTTCAGGAATGAACAGCCATTGAAGAGCATATGGTTGTAAGGAGAATTATCATATATGTTCTGTTTGTAACAAAATGCAAATACAATGAAATAAAATTATTTTATGATTTAGTCTTCTAAGTGAGCATATTCAGTGTGAAACAGGTATGGCATATATGCTTTCCATACCCCATTCAGACTAATCTGCAGCTAGTAAAAGTGCTGAATCTTCTGTTCTAACAGAGTCTTCTGGGCATACAAACCATTATAGAAGTGACTGAAAAGCCATTATAATATATTCAAAAAGGATTTAAGTTAGCAGATTGTAAATAAAAGATAACCTTACTACTGTGGAAAAGAACCTGAAGTAATAACGAATACCACTACTTGCAACATGACTTCTAACCTTATCTGAAGGGCAAGGCTTTCAGAAGCATTCTACCCTGCCAAATCCCACTGGAAAAGCAGTGGCTAAATAGAAAGTTGGAATAAATATTGATCTGTACTGAACACCAGTAGCACTTTCTGTAACGATGTTGTCTTTGTACAAATCTTTTTCCCTTCCACAGATTAACTTACAAAATCATTGAGGAGTTTGCAAGATCTGACTTGATCATTTCTTTGAGCATTACAGCTGTAGGGTATACAGAAATATGTCATTATGAATGACAGTTATCAGACAATATATTACCCAGAAAAGACTAGCTGTCAAAAAAAAAAAAAAAAAAAAAAAAAAGAGATCATGTAGGTGGACAGACCATATACACATATAAACATGATTTTGTTTTCCAGTTGTGTCTGATGTATCTTAACATTGTCTGGAACTACAGAAGATGGCTTTAATAAAACCTCAACTAAACGCAACTAAGACCTTCTTGGGCTACATTAGCAAAACTGTAGCCAGTAGGTATGAAAGTGGTCCTTCCACTCTTTTGAGAACTTGTGAGGCCACATCTGAAACACTGCAACCAGTTTTGGGCTCTGTAGTAAGATGACAAGCATAGAAACAGACTAGAGCGAGTCCAGTGGAGGGCCATCAAGATGGCTGGGCCCGGAGAATAGATACTTGAGAAGTGGTTGAGGATTCTGGGTTAATTCAAAATTATTACGAGAAGGCTCAGGGAAAACGATCTTGTCATCTCCCTCTTCTCTACACTGTTCCATAAGGTAGGTGAAGCCAGACTCTTCTCAGAGGTACACAGGAGCAGAATTAGGTGATGAACCAGGTCGCAAACAGGATAGGTCCAATTGGATATTTGGTAAATATTTTTCACAATGAAGGAGGTCAAATGTTGGAATAGGTACACATAGAGCTTGGGGAACTACTGCCCTTAGAGGTATTCCAAACTTGACTAGATGAGGCCTGAGCACTGATGCTTTGATCAAGTAATTTCTGGTGATTCTTATGTAACAGCCTTTGATCCAGCCATCATGAAGATAAAATCTGCAATGGGATCTGCATTTAAATTTCTCCCACCTAGAGCAACGTAATGAAAGCTCTGCTCCTGAGGCAGAAAAATTCTTCATTCTCCAAATGTTCTTTTACAACCATCTTTTTATTGTTTCGAATGACAAGGATAAAATACATCCATAGAAAATGTCCAATTTAACTAGATTCTCCCTGTTAACACAGACTTACTCAGTCCTTTCATTTCTAAGGTGTTCTGAGTTCTGTCAGATTTTGATGTGATTTAGAAATCCAGACTACCTAAGAAGTTGGGTGTCAGTGTAGGGGATAATTAGTAAATATTTGATTCCTGTTGCAGTTTCATGTGAAGTGAATTAATTTAGAAATCATTGTTCCTAGTTAAAATCTACTCTAATGGGATGAAAAAAACATTTTTAAGCCACCTGTCCTTTGGGTATCCTACAAATTAAACCCAGTAGATACAAAATTTGCACATGTCTGACTGCACATACAAGGATGCATATCAGAAAGAAAGAAAACATGAGCATGTATAGATAAAGCAGATGTTTTAGAAGATAGCCAGATCAGTATTTTACTAGTTAAAAAATCTGTATGCAAACTGTCTTTTAAAAACAAGCCAATAGGCACTTTTCTGATAGACCCAAATTTAGAAGCAGCTTAAATATTCTAATTATTACAGAATTGGGCAGTTTCTTCTCTCTAAACTAAAATAGAAGTTCACACCCTTAGCTAATACTATTTCAAGGTTAATTAACATTCATTGTCACTATAATGCTCCATGAGGAGAAAGATCTTTATGTTTCCAAACTCACTAAAAAACATTTGCTAGCTTCCTCACTTTCTCTGTCCACTCTGTCTTTTCGTGTGAATACTAAGGGCCTTGGTGCCCCTCTGAGGCAGATGCAGCAGCTGGCACCACCATGAGGCTCTTCTCTCCTCAGGTGGTGGGGAACAAACATCACATGAGGCACAACTAACAGGAAAACTACGGTCTTGTGCCGAGTGTGGCTTAATCTACTTCAAAAGAGCTAGCTGATAAAATTGTAGTTAATTTGCTAATAAAACAAACCAACCTCCAGCAAATTTTTCTTCCTGCTACTGCTGGAGGAAGGACACCAGCTGTGTCTGCTCAGTGGACAGCTCTTCTAGACCTACACATGACCTCCCAAGCTCCCACCCCAAGCACTGGTTACCACAGCTGTGGCAACAGGGCCCTTGAAGTTATAAGATCCAGATATCTTACCTTACCAGGAAATCTGTCCTTACAGTTTTGTTCAGATGGCTTACTATTTGTAAGGGAAACTATAAGCTTTACAATCTCAAAAACAAACTTTAAAACCTTTCAAATGGGCAGAATCAAACTTCTGCAGAATATAGAACTTTCACAATTATGAAAATCCAAGGACATTGATTTAGATTTTACTAGTGCTGGGTATTTCTCCTACAGCAGGTTTTATGTATTGCACGATTTTTATGCGATCACAGAAGTTTCTTTAGCATGGTGACACTTCTTACAGTAATTAATTTCTCCTCTATATAGATTCCAAAATTCTACTAGTAAATTAAAAAAAAAAAATAGAAAAGGCTCTCACTTATTTAATTGTATATCACATGTTCTGTTTACAATATGGTTACCACAGATGTGCCACTCCTGTAATGTTTGATACTTTTAAGTGAGAGGTAGCACTATACTTATGCCACATGTAGGCAGATAATCAAATACATATCTATCCAATCATGCTATACAAGGATCAGTGTTATATCATATAATAAAATAACGTGGGAGATAACTGCTGCATGAGCAATCTAAAATTTCATTTTGAAACTCTCTAATATCTGGATGAAGGAAAAGGGGAAACCTCTTCTTACACACACTTCTTTTGATTTGGAAAAATACCCACCCCAAATGTGAAGCCAATATTGTGTAGCAGCTCTAGTGCCATATGGAAGTTCTTTCTGTGGCAATCCAAATCTTTGAGATTTTATGAATATTCAGAAAAAAAATATTTTATTATGAATAAATGTTGTCAGAAATTACTCAAACAATTAACTTTTTTCTATATGGAAGTTATTTTTTTCCCCTACAGTAAATGGCAGTAAGTTCTAAACTAAGCAAAAATACAGTTTAAACTTTAAAAAACTTTGAGACAAAACCAATTTAAACAAGTCAATTCGCAAAAATATATTAGCTGAACATTAAATCCTACTTATTAGTTTTTTTGGCATCTTGCATATTTTGTTCAGACCAAAAAGCATCCCTATTTCAGGATGAAGAATCCATATTGAGTAGTTAAGCACGTGTAAATCCTATCACTTGAAACAATGTATTGTACCATCCAAAGAGTTGTAGATAAGACTATATGTAAGAGTCCATCTCTGAATTTTGTTTTTACCAACAACACACCCATTTCTTGTCACACTTTATTGTATCCTGCAACTCCATTAAATACAGTAGTATTACTGTTAGCAATAGGATTCAGGGACTGCATTAACTCTACAAGGTCTCAGTCTTTGGACTTGACAGCTTCACTTGGCTTGACTTGCCTGAAGCTTTTGTTTTAACTTGTTTAGCTGTGATGGCAATTGTTTAATGACCAGGCAAATATTACCTAATTAGTTTCAGTTTTATCTTACTTTGAGCAATTGTGTTGTATGAAGACTACTGTTGTAGTAAATTCGATACTTACCTGTAATTAACAGATAGTTATAATAAGTATCCTTCCTGTGCAGAGTGAACTACGACCCTAGAATAAAAATGCAGAACAGAGAAGTGCATGGTTTTATAAAGGCCCTGAAAGTATCAGCACACTATGAAACCAGAAACCCTCAGCTAGATAGGTTCTTTGTTGATCAGTTATTGGTCATTAATGGAAAACTGCATGCGGAGATGGGCAAAATCAGTTTTATGGATATTAAAGAACATACACCCGACATATGTAAAATATAGCATGCAGGTGTAAATTTTGTGTATCTGAGGAATTGCAGACCAAAAAAAGAAAAAGCAAAGTATACAGTCCTGCAGAAATATAAAATAGCTCCCAGCAGACCCTAGAATGAGTAGTAAGTAATTTTCATCCTCAACATCATAATCCTCCTGGTGAAGGACTCAGAATGCTGATGACCTACCATAACCTTCCTGCACTTATTTTGAGGGAGACTAGCAACAATGATCTTAAGATTCAAAAGGAGCATAAGCTGGGTAAGTACCTGGAAAACATCAGTCTATTCCTAAGAATGTTACAGGTTTTAGGGGTATGTCATTGTAGTTGGCCTAATAATAACCATTTGATGAGATTGCAAAGATTTTTAACTAGACTATGTATATGTATATATACCCACACACACACATTTGATGTGTCTTTAGGTGTGTTTCTTTTTTTTCCACAGGAATTTCACAAAGTCTTTGGATTGTTACCCCTATTCTTGAAGCTTAGTCTGAAAAACCACAGCTTAATCAGGAATTACTGCTAACCTTCTGTCACAGACTGTTGATTTCCTCTGTATATATTTCACTATACCCTGAAATTCAGATCCATGGATATTGCTGGTTTAGTCCTTCACACTGGAAATACTTAAACTCATTAATCATTTGAATTCTGTTGTTTGAATATGACTACATGTAGCTTTTTTTTTTAACTGAAAAAGCCCGTAAACCAGGCAATAAATATGCAAAAGGGTCTTTCCCAAAGAATAACTACTGAGGAAAAATAAACCAAAAAATGTTAGAGAATGTCATACAAGAAGAACCAAAGCAAATTCCAGTCTTTCATTTCACTGTCAACTATCCAAAGCAGTAACAAAAAATTATGTCCTCCCTCCCTTCCAATTTTCTACTATTAAGCAAAGTGTCAGTTAAGTTTCGTGTAACAGTTAAAGAAAATATACCAAGGCATAAAAAAAGTCTGCAAAAAAAAAAAAATCACAACAAAGAAACATTAAATGTCATGAACTCATGAGTGTAAATGTTCACTCTACTAATTGTAAGTGTATTGCAGTAAAAATGTTACTAAACAGGGAGGGGAGTAAAGATACCTATTTTAATCTATTTACATACAAATATAATCAAGTGTTGTTGCATGAGATGAACAACATTCTGTTAAGAATTTTTAAACTTAGAATAGTAAACTGAAAATATACATTCAGACAGAAACGATGGATTTCTGAAGCTGTAGGTTACCTTTATACCTAATACACTGCAGCTGCCCTAATGAGATAACTTCCTGAAATCTAGAGCTCAGCTTCTGTCACAAGATACAGCTATTTATTTAAAAGCTTCTCTGTAGTTCTAGAATTTTAGAATAAAGGTAAAATTCTCAATTAAGAATAAAGTAAAATTCTGAGATCTGAGATTATGTCCAGGTCATCTTTCAAAAGACTCAACAGAAACAGAAGAAAAACACATTAACTTCAATAGTAACAAATAACTTCAAAGTAAACTTATTAAGACAAAGAAAACTCCAAGGATTTGTTTACACTTATAAAGCATCTAATGTAATTTGCTTTATAATTTTGTAGAGATAAAAATATAAAACTTTGAACTAATTTTAACATGAATTTTTTAATGTAATACCTGTGCTAAAAGAACTCATTGCCTTATTTTTTTTTTTTCTTTTATTATTATTCTTTAACACAGAGCTCTAGATTTAAGGAAGTGTTAAAGCTAAGAGGATGAATACATCCTGTTATCACCTTCCAGCCTTACATGCTGTTTATAATCTACAATCCTGCTGGCAGTGTGATGGATCCCTGGCAGATTTCTTGGACAAAATGGAGAAGTTCTTGCACGTACACGTGTCAGACAACACATTTTCACATTCATGGACTTCCTCTACAAATCACTTCTGTGTCTCCTGCTTAGAAGAAGCCTATTTCTCTAACACTTACCAGTAAGATAGGAGCATATGGTGTCAGTTCAACAGGTGCTGAGCATTTCCCTGATATTTGAATAAATTTATCACCAGTTAGAAAAAGAGAAACCTGCACCAGATACAATCTGAAGTTAATACAGTGATAGCAAAAGATGTGAGAGAGAACATGCATAAAACAAGTGTGGATGAAAACAAGCCAGGTTGTTGCTGCTTTCTTCTGGATTGAATTTATTAAAAATTGATTTATTTACTTTTTAACTTTTTTAAATTATAAAAACTTTCTCCTTCCCCCTACTTGAAAAAGACCGCAGAAGGCCCAAAGCAAAGAAATGGTAAAAATCCCCTTTAACACTAGTGACAGTTTCCTCTAAAGGCTATAACATTTCAATATAGAGATAGGATAAGCATAGCCTGCAAACAAATGGTTTGGGAGCTACTTCAGTAATGTTGTTTCCAACACAGTTTTAGAAACCAAAGTGAAAGGGGCCAGGGACTGCTGAAGCAGAACTCATGCTTGTTGAAAACAAAGAGCCAAGCAAGTATCTGAACACCACACTGCCAGGCTAGATGTGAATTTCACCACTCAAGAAGGAGAAAGGTACAGAAAGTCTATAAGGTCATTGCTACATGATTGCTCTAAACTACAAGAGACTGAATACCACTGATGCAAGACAAAAAGGTTACAAACAGCTGGCCCAAGGCTAAAAATGAAAAAGTAATAGCTCAAAGGCTAACCCAGTGCAGGACAGAAGGTTACTATTGTAAATCAAAAGCAGGTCTCTCTAGAGAAGGAAAGGGGAGTGCTAATCAAAGGAATGTGAAGCCTGAGTACTAAGTATGAAATGCAGACTGATTCAGATTTTTATGGTAACCGGATTTACTAGTGGAATAACATATCATTTTTCTGAATGCACTTTTGTATAAAATTGATGCAAATGATTCAAGAATCAAGCCCCCAGGGCAAACAGATAACACATCTTGAAAGAGCTAGTGGGTTACAAAATATGCAAATCTTGTCTCAAAGGAGATAAGTAAAAATAAGCATTTTTTCCTTAAGTGGAAGTTTCATATTTTTTCCAGTAACCTCAAATATCAATAACAGTAAGTTGAACAGTACCAGAGAAATGGTGAAGTTATTAATTTTCTACAATGTATTAGTCTGATTAAAATGATGATTTAGGCACAAATTCTTCGTCCTGGTAGGCTACTTTTGAAACAGAGGTCAAAGAGTAGGGCAAGTGATATATACAAGATGAAGTTGTCTCAATTGGAAATGTCAGCAAGCATTGTCATGGGGTAGGGAAGCCTATCAAGACTGTTCTGGTTCTAGCGCTACTATTGTGAATTCATTGTTGTATGGCTACTGGAACTCACTGACTGCTTTATTACTAAATTAATTCCTCTTGAAAAACGTAATGAACATAATGTTACATTTTGTAGAACTTAAGAACAAAAGAGACCACAAGGCTGGATGCTGTAGGCCCTAAAATTACCCCAATTACTCCTATATAAAGAGTCTAACAGTTCAGGCTATACTAAAGAATTTAGTAAGTACTTACTCAGAGAAGTTAACAGAAGAAAAAAGGAAGTATAGTCTAAGCAATTCAGGTATCTTGCTCTACCTTGTTGACAAATAGTTCCTTCAGTTACAGGCTCTCTAACCAATGACCAAAAATATCCAGTCATATATTGTTGTCACCAACATTTTGAGAATAAAAAATTGAACACAGATAATAGATGATGCATCTCCTTCTACACACAAACAGTTTATTACATGTAACAGAGGTAAAAAGAAGTATTTTACAAGCTTTCCCTGAGCAAAATTATAGTCCTTTCACCTCTTAGGATCTACAATAAAATACATAGGAAAGATCCACTGATAAAAAGGACTACATGACTGCATTTAATACTTTTATTCTTTTTGCATTCTCAAATTTAGCTCTCTTTCAAGTCATTAGGTGTGTTATAATATTCATAGCAGCCTTAGCTTGTCAAGTAAGTGGGATTCTGAATGTATACAGATGTTTAGGCACAGTAAATCTGGGATTCATTGTTTCCTATAGACTTTGGTATATCTCATGGCATGACAGATTGTCAAGGTTCCCTCCGTCAGCTGGAGTATGGAAACTGTAAGTGATGTCTTAGACCGAGGCAAGCACAAGGTATTGCATCTTAGCTTAATTGTCTTTCATCAAAAGTTGTACCAAGCCATGCAGAAATATCCATAAGATCATCAATAGTTATTCACCAAATATGTGGCCATTGTGGGAAAACATACAAAATAACAGTTTGTGTCAACTGTATTAGGCTACTGCATACTGAACATCTCTAGGTTGGTGAAAACAAAACCATAACATCATTCTGTCGTCTATGCCACATCAGACAGGATGTCAACATCAGAATAATGAAGCTGTAACCTTACGCTCACACCAGGGAGATGTTACAGGCCTATAGCTGTTGGCTGCTCCAGCCACCTTGATGACTACTACTTTTGTTTCAGTTTTGCCTCTTTTGACTTCTAGTGACTAGTCCATCTTTCATAATGTCAACTCCTTCTGCATCCTTTTGTGTATATCAGCAAGTAGGGTGGACAGGGGCTGTGGTGTTGAAGCCTTGGGCACCAGAGTAGGTGGCAGTGGAGCTGACAGGGCAGCATGGTGCCCTCACCCACCTTACCAGACCCCATACTGCAATTCCCAGTGAGGCAAACCAGACTGGACTGGGACTGGTAAACAGGGCCAGCCACAGCCCACCATTACCACATGCTGCTGCAGGCCTTGAGCAGGCCTCTTGCCTATTTGAGAAGTCAAGTCAGCAAGGGAATAACAAGATCAGGAAAACTGGATACAGGGACGACTGCAACATAGCTCAGGCTCTTAAGTGTGGTCCATAAATATAGTTCCCAAGACAGTGCATGGAAGCCCCAGACCAGGCTTCTCACAACTCTCACAGTTTATCTGTTTTTCACAAAAGACTGATCAAAGGTTACACAGCATCATAGGAGAGCTGACCTTGAACACAGGCAACATAACCCATAGCAGTAGGGAGAAAATTATGCAGATCCAGGTATTGAATTCAAGACCTTGGTATAAACTATCCCCACTAGACTGCCTACAACTTGCTAGCTGGGCAGGTGGCACAGAATGTTTCCTGACTGCTGGTACATCAGCATCACAGCTTGGAATGCTTTTAGCTTAAACATCCCTGATTCTTATGCAAATTTACATTGCTGTAGGTGATATCCTCCACCTCTACATAATCTCTACATCAATTGTTACTGTGGAAGATTTGGAAAGGAATCTAAAAGTAATTTCTGCCTGCTAGGGAAAAATAATGCTCCATCTGTCAAGATTTCTTCTACCATTCTTTGTAGATGGTTCATGCAGTCATCTGGGATCTTTCCTTATTTTGACCATGTAACTGAATATTGGGATTTCAGAAAAGTGGACTGCAAAACCAGACCATTTTCTGTCTTGGAACAGAATTACAAGTGCCAGAGACATACATGGTGTGATATGAAAAATAAAGAAATCGTTAAAGAAATTTTCATGAGTCAGCCGTGAGCTAGTAACTGACCTCGTAAAATCTGAGTCAATTTCAAAACACATGAAACAGAGCAGGATAAGTCAGCTCTGACAAAATATGAACAAAACTTCCCAGAATTCAATGCTAGAACATGACCATTATCTGAACTACACTATATTATTAATGTAAATTTCCCCAGGACACACACTTCTGGTACGTGGAAAATTGTAAATGTATTAGACACTTAATACTATGAAGTTTCTCCTCTTTATTCTTCCACTTGACACCTGTGTAATCACAAGTTCTCAGCTCACAAGGGTATCCTAGCAGTTAGAAATTAAAGTACCGAAGCATCCTGTCTAGGTTATTAGTATTGTTGTACAACACAGGTTGTGGCACCAAGTTGCAGAATGGGCCAGATTCATGAGCCCCCTCCAGTTGCTTTCCACTGCTTTGGTAATGGAAAGCAGCTGTAAACCCACTTTAGCTGAACATTTAAGCTGAGTCTGTGCTTATTTTGCACTGTCTGAGAAGCACAAAGCAGCTGGAGCCTACTAACAAATCTGGCTTTGTATTTATGTATTCCGGTAGTAAGGGATTAATTTTCAGACCATATGCAGTTGCTTACTAGTGAGAAAGGTTTTTAAATTTTCCACATAGATATTATGCAATATAACATTTTCGGAGGGTGTATTAGTACAAGCTGCAAGTGATTCAAATCAGACACATGCAGTGTTATAAAGTCAAACACTTTTCTAATTTAAAATTGTTTTCTCATATAGTAAATAATATTTTACCCTTGAAGGGTTTTCTTTCTTTCATTTTTGGAAAGACCAGATGGGTCTCACAGGTCATTCACAGTTATGAGAGAAACAAGAGCAACAAAAAAATCCTTTTTCAGAGGTGAGATCTTGTATTCTTTACAGGAAAATAAATTATTTGCTTGGATGAAAACCTTTTGTATTCCAGTATAATTGCTAATATCTGTGGGGCATCCTGGAAAATGAGATGCTTTGTATCAAGGAGTTGTAACTTATCCCTGTGCATAAAATCTAAATAAATAAATTGGAGCAGACCTTAAGGTATCATGCAGCGAGGAGATATAAGGAATACAGCTGTGAAATCAGTGGAAAACCTCAAGTGATAAGAAGTGGACAAGATAAAATTATTTCACAGTGGGACTGGGGTGATCTGGCTATGTGAGGGGTTTTTTTTGTTGTTAAAAGAAAGATGAGGAGAGAGGTTTTTTTCTGGACACTATATTTTACAAAAAATCTTAAATTACTTCCTGCTGTTGCAGTAAAAATAACTGCTATTGGAAGAATCAATCAAGGATGGATTATTTTTCTTAGGCTATAGAGATTATTTTTCTTGAGTAGCTTTCTAAAATTAAAAATATGATAAGTTATTTGAAACACTCCAGAAGACAGTATGAGCAAAAAAAAAAAAATTACAGTGCCATGAAGAACATCCTAATCAAAGCATTTGATGAAGGGGTGAATTCCTTCCCCTCCCAAGTCTGAAGAAGCCATCTACAGACATGGTGAAAACATGACTAGAAGTGCATTTACAAATAGGACTGATGTACATATTTCTGGTGGGTTGACCTTGGCTGGAGGCCAGGTGCCCAGCAAGCCACTCTATCACTCCCTTCCTCAGTAGGACAGAATGGGGAAGGGTGATGAATATAAGATGGAGAAGCTCTTGGGTCAAGGTAAAGCAACAAAGGCTGTGCACAGAAGAAAAGGAAACAACAAAAAAATTATTCTCTACTTCCCATCAGCAGGTGATGTCCTGATGCTTCCCGGGAAGTAGGGCTTCAGTACATGTAGTGATTGCTCCAGAAGACAAATGTCATAATAATGAATGCCAGCCATCTGCAATCCCATGTCCCCCCGCAGTTTCCTCCTCCTCCTCTTCCTCTCTCTTAGCTTTTATTGCTGAGCAGACATCCTATGGTACAGAGTATCCCTTTGGTCAGTTTGGGTCAGCTTTCCTGGCTGTGGCCCCTCCCAAGATGTTGCCCACCCCCAGCCTTCTGGTCAGGGGGGAATGTTGGAGAGACAGCCTTGATGCTGTGCGAGTCCTGCTCAGCAGTAGCCAAAATGCTGGTGTGTTATCAGCACCTTTCTAGATACCAACACAAAGCACTGCACTATGAGGACTGCTATGGGGAAAATTAACTCCATCTCAGCCAGACCCAATACAATATTCTTTCAGGAATATTAACAAAGCTTCGCAAGACTTTTGTCTGTGGGAACTAAATAGCTTACACTTTCTTTCAGCAGAATATGTAAAGCATGGGGTCAATCAAACTACCGTAACCCTTGAATATTACAGAAAAATAGGTCTCACTTAATGGACTTCTGCTGCCCCTGTCTTCAGTGCTTCTGCCTACGCAAAACTAATTTTCTTCAGAGAACGAAGGTGCATAGGAACATTCCCACTGGCATAAAGCATGGGAACAGCTGTTGGTGTTACAAGGCTGATTTTATCAGCCTTGTCACAGACCTGTGTAACAGAGGCTTCTGCAGATCAGAGAGCTCGGGGCAACAGAAACCTAATGTTCAAGATCACAGTGCACAAGCTCTGCATCTACTTTGGAATTACTTGAATGGTGCCACAGAAGTATCTGCTTCAGCCTATCTGCTAGAAACAAAACCTACTGACTCACATGTAAGGGTTTACATTCCAGACAAGTGCATTTGATCAGATGAATCCCACACATGTGGGATTTCTCAGAGATGTGGCATAAGAAAACATAAGAGAGAAGTGTAAGAGAGAAAATTTCTTTGTCAAAAATTGATCGGTGAATACAAGGAGACATGAAGACAGAGTCAGGCCGAGCTTCAAGACTAGCACCTGCAGCATCAATAATGAAAAGTTTAATGTGACAGAAGTTGGACACATGAACAAAAGGGGAGAAATTATCTTTTGAATGTAGAAAAGAAAAATAAATATCACAAGAATTTTGACCCAACTTTTGACAAAATTGAGAAGGCAGGAAAGGAGATGATTTAGCTTCAAGTATGTATATAAAGCAAGGCATATGGTTCTTCAGAGATTCAAAAGTTCATGGTGTTCTGCAGAGATTTAATCTTTTCTTTACACCTGTTTTCACATAGTTCCCAAAGATTGGTACAAGTTAAGCTCAGGCTAGTAATACCAAGTATGAATTACTATCTCCTGCCTTTCAGTAAGCTTATTTAAATCCACTACTATTCTTACCAGAGCCACAAAACTTCAATTTTTGGCCTGGGAGAACAAACTTATATCTCATAATACTGTGGTTAGAAACTTCTTATCTGCTTAAAATGTGCTCTTCGTACTCAATGCCACTGTACATATTTAAAAATAGTCCGGATGTTCACATGACTGCTAATTAATTTTTCTTTTTTTTTTTTTTTTCAAACCAAAGTAAAATTCATCCTTCCTAAAAGATCTGCATAAGTACCTTATTCTTTCAAGTCTATAAAATAAGTCCTAATAACAATTATGTTGTCCTTCACTGTCAAATTTTACCAATTAAGTATTCAAAATATTGAACACGACTGGGTAAAGCAGCATGCCATGATTAATCCAGAGAAGGTCTGGTAGTCAAGAGACAAACATGTATTTGTTCCTTTACAGCATACTGAAGAAATGACTCAATGTTTACAAACACAAACTACCCTGCATGCCGAATTTGAGAGACCACAAGATAGGGTAAAGATGACTTCATTTATTTCCTCCAACATACAATTTTCCCTTCAATTCTCTCATCTTCAAAATGCCACTGCTATAAATGTACTTTGGTTACTGCAATAATACTAAAACTTTTCACTTACATTTCACTCAACATTTTCCAAAAGAAACTAACTGTCTGTGGATTAGATCCAAAGACCATTGATGTCAGAAAGTCTTCTGTGGGTTTTGCCTCAGGACTTAAGTACATGGAAAAGCTCATGACAGTATCTGTCAAGAGTAATTTGAAAGAAAGATTAATATTTGTAGGCTAGAAGCAACAACCAAGAACTAGTAGTTTGACCTCTTTCTATTGAACCTCACTCAGACATGTCTGCAACAAACCTGTAATCATGTGGTTAAAATTATAGTACATCTTTTGGAAGATATACAAACCTCTTTTAAAGTTTGCACAATGTGAAGTGTGAAAGACCTCACTTGATAAATTACTCTGATCATTAATTGCCCTTGCTGTTAATGGTTAAAAAAAAAAGTACATGTTGCACCTTATTTTCCATTTGTCTAGCTTCAGTACTTGAAATTAATCTATCAGAAAAAAACTTTTAGTAAAGAGACCTCTACCATCAAAAACATTCTTCCTGGATAGGTACTCGTAGAACACAATCAAGTTATCTTTTAGCTTTCTCTACAGTAAGTTAAATGGATTACAGCAGGAAGAGGATGTCCTTGTTACAGAAGGCAGAATAAAAACATTTTGCACAAATAATTTGTACCAGAACAGCTGGAAGGCTTATCAGCTTATCTGTTCCTCTCAAGACAACCCACAAACTCCTCTGAACCAAACCAGGATCACATGCAGTCAAAGGAAAGGGCATACTGATAGCTATTGTGGTAATTTTTTCAAGTGGCTATGTACTACAAGGAGTAAAACCACAGGAAATAAAGGTATAGAGACCTTACACTTTGACTACATTGGAGATGAAAAATATAAAAAAAAAAAATCTATGTACACATATATGTGTATACGTTTACATACATACACATGCATATGTACCTTTATACATAAAAACTAATTTTCATTACTAAGATCAAATATAGAGCAGGTAGAAAAATCCTATGCGTCAACATTTCAACAACACGATTTTTAAGCGTTAAGGAAAGCAAAAGTCAGTTTTAAAATAATATCCTGTGTCAAAAATGCCTTTCCTGGTTCTGTCATAATACTAAAGCACACTGAAGTAGCAATTGCAATACAATGTATCATAGTATTTACCCTTTCAGAAATAGATTTTTTTTTTTGAAGAAGCTACACATTTTCAGAAACGTACCATCACTTAGGACATTTTTATCTCTTGACATTAAAACTATATTTAAAGTAATGTATTCATTGCATGACAAATAACAAATATATTTTTAGACTAAGAACATGATTATAGTTAGATTTGATTCCTAAGGACAAAGTGAGGTTTTCTAAGAGAAAGATATTGACTCTTGTTTTACCAGTCTGACATTACTTCTGGTATGTTTATATTTCAAGAATAAGCAGAACAGGATAATTCGGTTATAAGTATTGTCTTTATTTTGGTGCTATAAAAAAAATGCTAATTGCCTTTTTAACACCAATGGTAACAGCAGTTATGGTGATAGCATTCTTATGTTTTATTTATGTTAATATAAGTATACCATACTGAACACTCACAAAGCCAATATTTATCATCCAAGCATCTTTTTGCAAAAATTCATTTCTATTAATATTATCCAGAAAAAATAATTTTTAAAACAGTCTGTATTTTGAAAGAAAACCGGTCATTTAATCATAACATAGCTAACAGGGTGTTATTGGACTAATTTACCTAATTGATTTATGAAGGTATTGCAGAGTATTTACTATTTAGCTAAAGAATGTAAGACAGATTAAAGTTAAATTTTAGGACATGAATGCTCTTTTCAATTTGTTTTATAAATTTTGACGGATGAGTGGTTAGATTTACCACCATAACATGCCTGTTTTGGGCTTTTCATTTATTTGGAGGGAGCGTGTATATGTTTTGTGTGTTCATTTTTATTTTGTGCCAGGTAAACATGAAGTAATATTAAAAAGTTTGCTAAAGTACTTCCTCATTAGGCTTTTTCCTTTATGATAAGTAGAAAAACTCTAGAAGGAAGAGTAAATAATTTATTTGAATGGGCACTGTGCACTAGGAATCCATCTTGATCAATTATCCATGATGCTCTAAAAATGGACACTAACCAAAGAGTAGGTTTGCTGTACTAGCAAAGTAGATACACACTTCCTATGTAAAGCTGGATAGATTTTTCCTGACTGGTTGTATGGGATATTGTCTCCAGGATACAGACAGAAGTACATCTATGTATTCATTACTGTTAGAAAAAACATTTGAAGCAAGGGGAACCTTTAACCATCCTCCAGCTCTTTATGCAACTCCTTGTACACAGATTTCAAACATCTTGAGCAAACCAGATATGAAAATGTATGTCATATCCTCATGTTATTGAACTGAATTTAACTGCTAAAATTAATTGAAGTGGCATTTCCATGTAAGCAACATATTAAACTTTTGGATCTACTTGTAACACAAGCATCAGCAAATTAATAGTATGTCAGCTGTTTTAAATAAATATTTTTGAGATTATTTTAAAATAATCTAATTGTTCACTACTTTACTATTTTCACATTTCATAGACACAAAGCAACTGACCAACAGTTCAGTGTTGTGTTTTACTAGATCATTACAAGTCCTGAATACCTGAGCTGTTTTAACACAAGTCATTGTACATACAAATGTTATTTCAAAATGAGCATTCTGTGAAAGTGCTCTTAGACACAGTAGCAGCATGGACTTGCAGTTCGTTAGTCAACAAACAAACAAAATATTACAAATTTAAAACCACTGCTGAAATTTTTCTCTAAGATTAATAGATGTGGTATAGAATTATAACTTTTTTTTTTTTTTTAGAAAGCAAATTTTCTTGTTTGAGAACGGCAAAAGTTCACCTTCATATTCAAGGCACGGAGGATTGTTCACCTACTTATGACTTCCCACCCATCCTCTCATCCTACAAATTAGACTTTTGGGCACCTCCATTATAGATATAATTATCTAGGTTTTACAGTCTGAATATAATGCTAGTATAGAAGAAAGTCACTGTCACCTTAGCTCCCAGTCTGCTCAGGGTGAAATACAGCTTTGGGCAAAATTTCTGAAGAAAGCCAAAGCATCAGCTAACTTCTATCTGAAACTCCTAATGTGGATATAACCATGCATTTAAAGAATATCAACTCTGTGCTGACATGAAATAGGCACACTTCATTATAACTGTTCAAGAGATGCACAACTTTGTTGTACTGCTATGATCATCTTCCTTGTAACGTGGATTGTTTTCAGTATCACAAAGCATGGCCAAAGGTAAGACAGGAAAATGGTAAGTTCCTTGCCTGGCTTTGCACTGATTCTATACATCTTTCAGGAGTAAACACTACAAATTTGGCTAACCACCTGAACAAAAGAAATGCAGATTGTGAGAAGAACTGGCAGATTGACTGTCAGCTGTTTAAAGCACAGTCTCTATTCTTCCTGTTGTTTGTGTTATACCTTAGTCTACCAAATTCAGCGGCAACTTCATTCCCCTTTCCACAGGCGTGGACTTGGGAGAAACAATATCCCTGTAGTAAGTTACATTTCTGCATAGAGTTTCCTTTATTACACTCCAAAATTCTCCTGCTTTTGGATATTGATTCTTAGATTACTTGCTGCTATAAGAACTCGTAGATGATCAGCAAAACTACTACACTAAACTGAAAAGATTAGTTTGCATTTGGTTTGATACTAACAGATATGTGCCTGTGACGTGTCATTGACCAAAACTTCCACGTAACACCAAAACACTATTATGCAGTAGGGGGGACATATTCTGTCCAAAAAGCACACCCACAGTTTCAAAAGAATTATTTAGGGGAAAATACCCATTGACTGTAATTGCCTTTTAAGATGTGGTCTTTATTCCTGCCAGAGACACAGTCATCATGAGGCTAGCACACAGCATAAAAAGGTTATCAAAAAGGAAAGCATTAACATCCTGAACATTTTCTAGAGCTGCATTTTGAATTCTCAACAGATGTCACTAATGTACCTGATTTATGGTAACATGCACTTTTACATTTTGTCATTCATATTGACTTTCCATTTGACACTCTCTAATGGATAATCAAGGTCAACTAAAGCATAATCAATTAGTCTGCATTAATTGATGTCCAGAACTACATTTTTCTTGTGATTTCTGACATATCCATATACTGTACATCTTTCAGCTTTCCCCAGGGCCCCCCTCAAGCATGTTGGTTTCAAGGTAATTATAATTGAGTTAGGATGTCTTTGTTCAATGATATTCCAGCAAATTATTCTCCAGCAGCACCAAACTGAAGGCAAATTTTGCCTTAAAATATTACATGCTTCTATGAAAAATATAATTTGCTCCTTTAGTGACATATTGACAGTAATACTATCAAAGATATCTTGACAATCAAAGTGGCAGGTAGGAAGACAGGCAGAAAATTCCCGTCTCAGAAAACACTACTAAAGAGTAGAGAGGGGAAAAAAAAAAAAAAAGGAAATGTTTCTGCTGCAGCCTCAGAGGGCTCCCTTTGACATACACCTAGGGAAGGTTGACTATCTCTTTAACTGAATCAGGGCACAGATAACAAAGATGTACAGAAAGTAAGACCATTTATGTTTAAAAGATACAGGACAGTTTGGAGTCAGAGTAAACCTCTGTTGGATCAGCCTGTTTTCAACTCACATCTTTCACTCTTTCATGCCGTGCTTCCTGTCTTCCCTTCCCTGCCTACCCTGATTAACCTACTTCTAAGTCTCTTATCCCTAGTATTTCTACTAACTTCAGAAGCATTGCAAATTTCTCTTTGAGCCTTCTGAGAATCACAACTAAACTTAATTTGATCCTGAGAAAACCTAGATTCCCAATTTGAAGTCTTTACAGAACCAAGATAGCCTTCTAGTCCTCATTCTGAGTCTTCCGAAAATACAAGAGAAAACCATCTACATGTCTAGCTCTTTTTCCTGGACAGACAGACTGGGATACATTGTCCTGCTGTCATGTTCTACGTATTCTGATCCTTCTCTCATAACAGCGTTGGATATAACTAGAAACTTGGTTCTATCATGAGAAGGTAGTCTCGTCTTCCAGTGTATTGAATGCTGCCCCAATTTTGGGGTTATCCGCAGACTTGCTGACGAGATATTTTGTGTCATTGTCCACATCATTAATGAAAATGCTAAATGGTATTGACCTCATTTAGTGGTCATTAAGATGGGGCTGAGACCTACCACTAGAAACCAACTGCCAGCTGGCGTTTGTCCAATTGATTTTAACTCCTTGAGCTCAATGGTCCACCCAATTTTCCAGCCACCTATTCATCCATTTAAATATTCCATATCTCAGCAATTTGGCTATAAGGATGCAAAGGGAAGCATGTCCGGAGCTATGGTGAGGTAAAGGTAAACAATATGCCCTTCTGCCCTTGCTTGTGCAACAGATCATCTCATCATAGAAAGCAATTGGTGCTGTCAGCTACAGTTTGTCTTTGTAAATTTATGCTGAATGTTCCCAGTCACATTGTCCTTTGTGTGCCTGGATGTGGGTCTTGTAGGATTTTTTTTTTAAGATGAATATGAGGTTTACATACTTTTATCAACAAGGAACCTTTCCCTTTCCATCACATTTTAAAAATGACAGAGCAGCCATCTTCTCAGCACCCTTTAAGGCATCCCACTGGGCTGCAGGCAGGACTCAGAGAGTTGGAAGACATGGATGTTACATTACCAGAAGAATCCATGGCAGTGACCCTAGTATCTCAGCCTTTTCAGTGTTGTCATTACGTCTACTGCCCCATCGACCAGTAAGACCACAGGTTCCTTAGTCTTTCTTTTGCTGTCAGTTTTCAGGAATGTCTTCTTTATAATGGTGCTCCCTTTTAACTCAGTAAAGCAGTATTGACTTGTGTAGACAGCAGTAACAACTTGGGAATGACCAGCAGTCACTTTCCTAGAAATCTCATTCTGCAAGTGCAGAAATAGCATGCTAACTTGAGATCTCTCAAAGAAAAGCACGCAGCTAATGGTCTTTGAAAGCTTGTCACTCAAAGGTAGTCTAAGACTCTAGTTTATGGGCTTCATACTAGTAGAACATTTATTTAGGTTGCTGCCATGGAGACACACTACTAAGAGTCTGATGGCAGATGTCATGAAGCTAATGAAAATTTTCCATGAAAATGAATTTGTTTGTTCATTTTGATGACATGGACTATAGCATTTTGATTTTTACCACCCAAGTCAGCCACATGAAGTTTCATGGAGATTCACGTCAGATCTCCTTCTAACCATATACTCCAAATGGCTTCTGACACTGTTTGAGTAGGTTGGAGACCCCAATGCAGTGACATCTGTCAGCAGATATCTCTGCAGGTTAATCCCTTTCCCTCCACTTCCACCAACAATATATTCCATGCTTATGCTATCTGTATTGAAACATGTTCACATACAAAAGCACCTACTGTTAGCGTGTTTAAATATAGAACATAGTAGGAACAAGGTAACATAGAAGTTACTTTGTTTGAAGTGTGTTTTGTTTCATGCTTGCTATGTGTACCATTGGCAGTGCACTCCTAGCCCAGCAGTACTCTGAGTGTAGAGGATGACAGTCTTTGAAGATCTTGTCCACTCGTCCTTTGTCATTTTGAACAAGTGCTGTCTTTGCTTCTTAGCTATTTCAAAGTAATATCTTCCAACTGAAAGACTGAGGAAGTTAATTAGCATTTATTTAGCTGTACCCTAAACCAGACACATAAACAGCCTAAAATGCCAGGCTTTACTGAATATACAGTCCCATCTGAGACATCAATCACCTTAACATCTCAAAATCAAGAACAGGTGTCCTATTCACAGAAAGATAATATGTAAAATCGTGGGCCATCTCCAAGTCTTACTAAGAACAAGAGAGGTTATGTGGTTGGTCTTTCCAGATTGAGGAAAAGAAGTATTTTAATTATTTTGCTTGATTTTGTCACCATAGCAACAATAACTATTCAGGGTTTCTTGATACTCCGAATCTCTTATTCTGATATAAAATATAGATGTACAATACCTGTGCCCACACCCTTTAGGCCAAATAAGAGAAGGCAGGTAACAAATTGGTCAGGATTTCTTTCCAGATAGTACAAAAACCCACAAGCAGAAGACAACTGAAAGAGAGAGACAGAGACATCATGGAAATGAGAAGAGATATGAAAATACATCCTTCAGCTGAGAAAAGACAGAAATCTGACAAAGTATTATGCAGCATTTCTACACAATGGGACAAAAAGAATGACAGCCCAGCCATGCAGATAGAGCAACTCTGCCACCAGTGGCTTTCCTCTTTCATAAGCCTTTTATGGGCCCTTTATTTCCCATCTCATTGTGGGAACAGGTACTTCTCAGTGGTTCCCACCTTCCTCCTGCAAAGCACCTGCTCCTCGACTGCAAAAACTAAATAAAGGCTTCCTCCAATACCATTCTACACCAGAAGGAAAAGTTACTGCACAAGCCATCCAGCCCAAAGTGTTGAGAAAGGCAAGTTTTGTCATCACAGGGGAGGCAGAAAACAATGATGACACATCTGGCCCCAGGCTGTGAATATGCAGAATCCTTCTGCACTCAGTAAGGCCTAGGAGAGAGTTTTGAAATCTTTGTTAGACTAAACCTCTATTATGTTCTTCCTCATAATTAGGGTACCTGTCTAGCTGCAACAGCCCTCCCTCCCAGCAGGGAGGATGGGAAAGGGAACTTCAGGGACCTCACTCAGTATTAATGTTCAGAGTCACTTTGACAAACAGGTGCCATATGAAGCTGCTGTAACAGTAATTCCTCTTTAGACAATATTGCAATTGTCTGCTCTGAAAAAAATGCCAGCTTTGCCAGTTTACGAGTTAGGCCTGAAAACATTTATATAGGTCTGTGATGGGTTCAATACCTGCCTATACACTTCCCACTTTTAGTCCTGCTATCTGCAAGTTAACAACAGTCTTCAAGTTTGCACTGTTCTGTTGTTCTGTGCCTAAGCACTAGCAGCTCTTTCTCCAGATCACTTCCACAAAAAAGTGATCAAGTAGAAAAAACTTCCACCTGCCTTTTCAGCATTCAGTAAGACTGTTTTACCAGAGCTGTTATTCAAGTTGAAGTATGGAATTTGCACTTAAAAAGAACCAGACAATGATGAAAAGAAAAAATTCCATAACATATAGAATTATGTTTCTTTAACATACCAAGAAGGTAAGAAAGTGCTGTGCTTGATTGTACGAAAGTTACTGCTGTTATGAAATGCTAAAACGTCAAACATTATTACATGACAAATCAAAATTCCTCCAATAAATTCATTGCTGATTGCCTTAGGGACAAGTAGAATTGCTTCTTAATAGTTCATTTTTAAGAAATTGGTCAAGGAAATGAAGTTGCTGTGCATGCTAGCTGTATTAAGGTTCCTGAAAACACTGAAAGGAAGAAGCCATACAGTGAGGTGTTCAAGACCACTTGCTGAAAGTTTCAGGAATCTTGCTCCTGAGAATCAAAGTTACATTTTAGAAAATCAGCTCATTTGTGGCATCAAGTCACCCTGTGTAGATGAACTTTGCAACTAAGTTCAAAAGAACATGGGAAAATTTGCTACATAGTGCTGGATTAGAGTGTGAATACCAGATCTAAGCTCCTTATTTTAGTGGAGGACAACTGGGGGTTTCATAACTTCTAAGGAGCTACTTGCCCATATCTTGAATGAAACAAAAATTTTGTATTCCATCTGCCAGATATTTGATTAAAGCAACATGAAAAACTTTCTATGAGGTACATTTCCTATGATAACAAGCTAAAAGAAGAGCCACCAAAGGACCAAAATTTGATGTACAAGCACCTGCTTTCTTTAAATATAGATATCTTGCTGCACCCATCTTCAAAATGGATCACATCATGAACAGTTTGTTGAAACATGTAGTCTCTGACTGAGAGTTATGAACCACTTTATAGTCTCTCCTGAAGACTGAAATTTTGTTTGAAGATGTCAGACCAAGAAGTATTTGATTGCTGAACAAAACAGAAATGTCAAGCAAAAGGAGATGGATTGCTAAAGAAATCAAGTTGATTAATTCCTTCATTCAAAAGTATAAGGTTTAATTCAACAACAAGTGATACAATACCGAGCTTGTAGTTGGCTTCATGTTCTTTTCCATCATTAGTTTTCCCAAAGCTTGTGCACTGTTGTAACAAAGGTGAAGAACGTGCAAGAAAAACTGAAACTCATTCCATTAGACATAAAAGGTTGGATTGGGATATAGAATTATAGGGGGTTTTTTTGTTTGTGTTTTTCTTTTTAATCACTAAAGTAAGTTTCAGTATGATATTTTTCCTTAGTTTGGAGAAGTCTGTGAACTTCCAATAGCCTTACATCATCAACAAAGCAACAGTTTAAATGCAATTATTCCTTTTCAAAATAGTGTTCTTGTACAATTCTTCTATTTCCTTTCTATTACAAGAACAAAATTCTGTGGCAAGATTTTATTTTCAACAATGGTTCCATGCTGAAACTCCACACAGGGGGCTGGATAGCACACTTTGGTGCATCAGAGAAGAGAGACTGAAGACAGGACATGAGACACAGATTCCCAGATTAGAACCTATTTGAACTATCAGAGTGCCACTTTGAATTACAACATCCCTGTTCAGAGGCATTCTGACTTTTGAAGAGAAATTTGGAGAGAAGAGATTTTTCTAGAAAGCTGATTTTTTTTTTAAAAATGTATCATTTCTTTAAGGTGGGGTTGCTGTGAAATTTTTTTAATCGGTTCTGCCTAAAAGTTACATCCCTCTTCACCAATGCAATTGAAGAACCAGTAGACATACTCATACACACTAGCACTAGTTACAGAGATTAAGATGTGACAATACTGCTCAAGCTTTTTCAAATAGGTGTCTACCAGACTGCTAAAGCCATTATCTACACTGGCTAGCTAGCAATAGCAAAGGTATGGCTTTTCATTCTGCAGTCATAATACACAGTTAACTGTGTGGACAATGGATTTAACCTGAAGAGTTTTGCAACCCCACTTCCAGTAAAAAGGACAATCTCTTCTCAGGACTATACAGAAATCAGCATTATGCCTGAGTGTGCCCAAATGAAAAACTGAGTTACTAGCCTTGAGTCCAGTCAGAAATCAGAGGACCAAAGATGAAGCTTGCCAAATAGTGACAGATAAAATGTTTATCCTATCCTATAAAATATACTGTGTTTGAAAATAAGACAGAAAAAAAACTTTTTAAACTTTGTCCCCCAAGAAATCATGTCTCATTCCTTCATTTCCAAAAGGATTATCTTCAAAATGTTAGATATCTTTGATAGAGCTTGTTCTCATTTACTGAAAACAAATGAAAGGGGAAGCAACGAGGGAGAGGGACAGAGATGCCCTACATTGCATACAACTAATATGCTTTGCTAGCACAAGTTTAACTGAAAAATACTTTGTTTTCATGTTTTCTTCCCCAAGAGAATGTTCCTGATATGGAAAGAGTACAACTGAATATGTGTCAGCTACCAGTTACCTGCAACTTGAAGTTCTTCAGAGAATACTGACAATGAACAGATAATTATCCACTTCTCTGTGTGTGTGTGCCTGTACTTATCTCCCGCACCCTTAAAAATCTGTATATTTTTACTGAAATTATCAGATCTACCTAGAAAATCCTAAGCACTAGGAGAATGATAAGCACTTGTTCATATGTCACTACAAACCAGTTAATTACTAAACATGTGCCATTCATCAGTTCAGGCAGTTATAAGACACTACCATTTGTCTAGAGAAGAGCTTCTCTTCCCTTCCTTGCACAGAGACAAGTTAATAGAAATTAAACAAGAATGAGAAACACCAATCAAGCTATGGGATATGTGTGTTTGTGTGTGTACTTACTTACATATATTTAATATGGGAGAGGCTTAAAAAATGAATTGTAAACATCTCACTACACAGGCAGGAGTCCTTGGTGTTCTCCCAACAGCAGCAACATACCGCAGAGTAGGAGCTTGAATTCCTTCAAGCAGTTGACAGCATGGTAGTACATTGTAAAGTCTTAAGAGCCATAAACCTTGTTTTAAAGTTAATAAAATATGCCAAGTTTATTGGAAAAATATAAATGCATTAATGGTAAAAAACTGTATAGGTACCTGCATGTTTCCCAGAAAGCTGATTGGCATCAAGTTAGCAAACTTTGGCAGACCTATTCTAAAATCTATTATACGTGAAAATACAGCAGTATTAAGGTGACTTTTAATTTAGCAAGTGCTGTGCTTGATATGGAAGAAGTGCAATGAAGGTATATGTTGTTTTGTAATCATCTACCTGTGATCCCTAAGATCTAAGAAATGGAGTGGGGGAGTTAAAGGTTTAATCCAACTGTGAGGCTTTGATCTGCTAAAAAGACATTTTAGAGCTGAATCTGAAAAGAATCAGGGTTTCAGTCTGCTTTTCATTTTTCATCCTTGTTCTGTTGCCTAACAAACCCTGCACGTGCTAGCCTTGTGATGGATTTGACTGAAAAGCCTTTCTTTTACCAAACATTTCTAACATATTATCTTGGATGGAAACTTGCTATATAAATCATTATTATATAACAGAACTTGACATCTTCATCACTAAGATTTCTTTCTCAATACTATTATGTACTTGCAGAACAAGGAAGATGACAGATAAAAGGAGGAATTAGCAGTATTATTTTTAGTTACCTTTTTTTTTCCACTAGGTTCTTAAGTGTGAAGTCACCAACAGATTGTCAATCAAATTTCTAAAAAAAAAAATGTCCTGTGTATTACAATCACTTTCAATCTGTTGCTTTTTTTTTTCTGCCCCGCCCCGCCCCCTCCCCCCCCCCAGAGCTTCTTTAAGACAAACTGAGTGTAGACTCTCAAATGATCTAAGAATACCTAATATGCTTATTTTCAAGCTACAGTTAAGCTATCATAAACCTCTTGGTTTATGTATTTGAAATACCCCTTTTTAAAAAATAAACTAACAAAAAAAAAAAGGATTATCACATGCTGGAAACATCATACTGC
Organism: Pterocles gutturalis; assembly: GCF_000699245.1. NCBI lineage: Eukaryota > Metazoa > Chordata > Aves > Pterocliformes > Pteroclidae > Pterocles > Pterocles gutturalis. Next base: position 40,923 of record NW_010117862.1, read on the forward strand.
TTCTGGAAAAGCAGTGGTAATTAGAAGGTTATCTAGCTTGCTAAAATGTTATGACCCTTAAAATGGTAAGATTGCGTTTAGATAGATGTAGAGAAATAGAAGTGTCCTAGGTGTTACTCAAAGGCTCCAAATCACCACCCACTATCGACATTAATTCCCCGAAAAATTGAAGCAGAAGGATTTCTTGACATTTAAAATGACTTCATAGCCTAGACAGCTTAGTGGTCAAGATGCAAGGCTGATAGTTTTCCAAATAGCAGAAGAGGGGCTCAAAAGAGTTTTATTTCATGGAGGTAAACCTTGCTCTTATGAGAACAAGGCTTACACAGGACAGTAGGGTAATACATGAAAAAAATAACGCAACTGCACCTTCTGCAAATGGAGGAGGGGGGAAATTCTGAATCTACAAGTTCCAAAACAAGGCAGGCCACTGAGGGGAAAACAGATCAGAAAACAGCAATAGAACAATGCAAGGACTGAACCCTGTTGTCAAAGCTGTTTAATTTGTAAGTTCTGTATAACATCCTTTAGAAACACACCTTTGGTTTTATACTGAGGTGTGACACCCTAGAATGGAGAATAAATTAGTCTGAAGACATATTCTATCAGACAAATGTCTACCACGGTAGGCATAACTATCTGGCCACGTAATACATAGATTTCCTTTCCTTTGTGGAAAACCTAATTGTTAGTTACAAACTTCCTCTGCTGCTGCAATGCTATCCTTGTCCCTCTTCCCTCCTGAACAGTAATCAACCCATGTCATTAGCTGCTTAGTAATATACCCCTTTGTATTTTCTAGCCTTCCGTAGCTTTCCTTGAGGCTGTACTATTCACTCCCATTTTCATCTCTCTCCTCCCCTGCCAAGTTCTCAGGCTAATACTATTCTTCTTATTAAGGTATCTGCCCAGATATCTAACTTTAGTTAACATTAGCAATGAATACTCAAGTTCAATTTGTATTTCAGCATTTTCCTGTTTAGAACAGTTGCTCTGTCTCTCAATGAAAACAATTAAAAAAAACCCCAAAGTTAAAAGGCAATAAAGAGCTACAAAAGGATCATCATTAGCTTTATACCTGAAGACAAGCCAGAGAAGGAGGAGGAGCAGGGAAAATTTGAAGTGACAGAATAATATTTCAGTGAATGAATAAGGACAATACGAAGCTGCTCTTAAAATAGTACAGAAGCACCTGGAAACCTTTCAGCAGTCTTTTTGAGCTTCAAGGAATGCTATAGATCAGAGAATGCAGACAGACAACCCTACAGGATAAGCACAAAAGCAAGAATATGAACTATGAAAAAAACAGACTTAGAAATCTTGAGTCTGTTATCATTTTACTAGCTTAATTCTGTAACCTGTTTGCATTTACCAGGGACAGCAGATAACTGCAGAAAATAAAAGGATTACAGATCCTCAGATTAACTCTCCATGTTCCTGCTGCCATTCTAACCTCTCTGCCTAATCAAATATATATATATGAATAATTATCTCAGCATCCCAACTCGATCCCATATATTGCAGCTTAAATTATTGGAAGAGTATAAAAACTTTATTGCTTGACTAAAACAAGTCTCAGTTACAGCAAATGTAACTCCAAGGTTAAGGGCTTCGAGGGAGGAGAAGAAATAAAAAACAATGAAAAAGCAGAAGAAAAATCTGTTGATTGAAATTCCTTAGCAGTAGCTCAGGCCTTCCTACAGAAAGTTGTTACTATAGGAAATAACTGTAGAAATCATTCGGCCTTGTACATTGTGGGGAAAGTCATACAGCACACCACAAGCTGTCAGAGGGACAGCAGGGAGCAAGTTCCAATCATCTTTCTTCCCTGGAACCTCCAGTAGAGACTGAATGGAACTGGAGGGTTAAGCTACAAAACTTTGCTGGTGCTTTGCACAAGTAAAGTATCTCTGGCTTTTCACACACTAGTTTACCAAGAGGAAGAAAGGTATAGAAAAGTTAAGTAACTCTGCTTTGGGTGGCCCTGTGTTGAGGAATCTGACTTGAGATACTTTGGTTTTGAGCCTTTAGAAGCTCACGGGTTTCGTTACATCCTAGAACCGCAGCAGCTCCAGCGTTACCAAAAAGGAATTGTTAAGTATCAGCACATGTTTTTGTGGGGGTTCGGGTTTTCTTTTCGTGATTGCACATTGTTGTAACTCAGTGAAAAAAGTATATGAAAAGTACTATAAGAAATGCAAGGCCAACTTGGCAAGTCTGCAGTGTACCTTGGTGTCCTGCTTATATATATAAGAATGTACTAGCTCAGATCAGAAAGTTTTCTATGCTTCTGCTCTACAGTGTGGGCACATACATCATAATTTCAGCTGAAAAAGAGAAATTCTAAGCAAATCTTGTAGAAAAATTAATCTTAAATGTATGAATTAGCCAAAGTGTTATGCAGCCAAATAAAAGACTGCTGTTGAGAGAGAGCTCTATGTGACTCATTTGAAGAACCTTCTATATCACTGGGACTTGTCAATAAGAAAAAATGAAGCAAGTGAAGCCCAATGCTATCAAAAGCTTGCCCGTATTTGATACGTGTCATGTCACACAAACTACTCTAGAGGAAAGATATAGTTATACATAAGGTTTAAAGAGCTCACATGATGCCGTGTATACCATCTCATGATGTTACACACTGCATTAAAAGGCTTAGATTTTAAAGATTAATAAAAATCAAGAGTTTCTGTTGTGAACCACTGTGTAGTTCAAGTGTGACTTATTTTATTCCCTCTGCAGTTTATCCACAACAGAACTAGTTGCAGTGGGCAACAAATATTTAACATGATGCTTTATCAGAGGTTTGTCATGGGAAATAACCTAAAGTAATTTACTTAATAAGATTGCCATGATAGCCAATAACATTTCAACAGGAAGGTTGCTCTTTGGACTAATTAAAACTAAAGCTTTAGAGACCTTTGCGCTCTTCCCCCCATCCTCTGATGTGCCTTCAAAGTAGGAGAGATGACAAGACTTTCTGAGGTTTTTTACTAAAGGTAACTTGATAGAGTTTTGAGCTCTACTAATGAGCTCATGTGTCATGCATATTAAATAATATGACAGAATAACTCCTGGAATACAGAGTCCCTGATTGTTGGACCACATAAAGAACTGATCTTATAAAGGTCCCAACACTCAATCTACGCATTGTAACTCAGTAAGTATATATTCCCATTATTTGTTCCTAACCATATGTTTGACCACTCCGGATGTGGCAGCAAGTTTTATTTTTAAATATGTAAGATGTGTTCTCTTTACTAAGAGTATTTTCTATAGATGTAGTACAGAACATGTGCCTTAAGATTTAAGCATGGACTTTATTTTTGTTTCTACTTGCATTATGAGCTTTTTTAAAAAAAAAAATATCAGTGACAACAGCATTAAAGAGAAAAAAAAATGGGAAATATTAAAAATTATACCTATGCTTAAAAATGAGGATTTTGCTGCTACAGTCATCAACAACTTTCAGGCTAAAAGACACGGTTCCAAAATGCTCTTATGGTAGGTTTCCCCAAGTTGAGTGAATACAAAACATATTCTGATCTTGCCTGATGCCACATGGTCCAAACACCTCACCACCATACGGACAAGTTTAGAGGAAAAAAAAAAAAAAGATTATATGGTCAGTTCATTTGGTTCATTCAGTGATTCTACTATCACACAAGTAAGTACATATTAGAATGTATACAGGGGACTGAAAATGATGAAGGCTTAAGCAAGATCCTAATGGCATAAACCTCTCATATCAAGAATTGTTTCTTGCTACAGCTGAGGTAATTTTTCCTCTTATAAAGGTGAGAGGAGGAAGGAAGAGGAGGAAGAGAATATAGTTATTGAGTTTTACCTCTCATAATTGATATAACATTACACCTCAAATAATGAAAAGGCCCTGAACTCTTGCTTAGAAACACATTTTAATCCATAGTCATCTCCTTATTTTCCACCAAAGAAACAACAAAAACAAAGTAATTCTGAAGTTCTGTCTTCTTTTGTGATTTCCTAAGAAGGAGGAGTATTATATAACACAAATAGGGCAATGGTTACATTATGTATTGTTTTTCTTCTCTACACATAATTATACTTCATCACTAGTTAACATCTTAATGGTCTGTGCTACTTTAAAAAAAACCCAAGGCTTCCTCCAAAAAAAGAAAAAAATATGAAAGGTTGGCAATAATATTTGATGCCTCATATATGCAACTACTTGAACTGAGAATTTAAGAACTGTAAAGACAAAAAAGTTTTTTTAAAAACATTTTTCAGAATAATTTGAAAAGAGAATTTGTCAGGTAACATAAAAAAATTATCTAACGTTAACATTATTGAACGTTAACTGTTTCATTGAAATCTTCATAAACTAACTCCTGTAACAGTCTATTCAGAACAGAACTCCAGCATTAGAGGCACTATATGTATTCATAATAAAACTAGCTCCAACCCAAAGATTTTTTTGTCTACTAAAAAGTCAGCCACATAGAACTATTTTTTCCTGCTTTTTAAGTAAAATTAAATGGAAAAAAAGGAAGAAAAAAGTACCTTGCCTCCAAAAAGAAAGATTTGCCCTCTGCTCTTTCCCCAAAACGTATCTTTTGAACATGAATATTAAGGGGTACTATTCCTCTTCAAATTGAAAAAACTTGTTTTTCTTCTTGATGTTTTAGACAAATAAAGTTCCTAAGGAATGTTTTTCCTAGTCAAACATTGTAATCAGAGTGACAGATTTTTCTAGAAATTTCCTACCTCCAACTTTTCCCAGCCTTTTGGGTTCACTTTCCACATCCTTTTTCAAACACAGGAAACGAAAGGAGGAAAAGCAAAAGCTGTTGTTGACAAAAAACAGAGGGTCAAAAAAAGACCAAACTTCATTAAGTTAATTTACGATTTACAAAACGAAAAAAATGTTGATGTGCGCTATTATTTCAACATGCTTTCTACCCCCATAAAACCAATTTCTTCTGTAAATGCATGATATATCTATTTCAAAAAATTACAAAAATATGTATTACAGATACACTCAAATATTTATTTTGGTTTGAAAATTTATTACACAGAGCAGTTAACTGTCTCATTTCTCTGAAAGTATCCTTTCATTTTTCCTGATCCATTTCAAGTTACTGGCATTCAAGCAAAATCAAATAAGGGATTTGTGAAAGCAACAGGAAAAAATTTTCCCCAAGACTGTTCAGGGTCTTGTTTGATTTCCCAGGAACTTTATTTCTGGAGAGTCTACAAGACGCTTCTGTTGATTTGCTGAAATGGTACCACACTGGAAAATATTCAGCTACCACAAGCACTAGTTCTAAACAGGGCATGATTTTTATGCAATGCTCAGTCAATATTGCTTCAATTCCTCTAGATCATGATGGCTGTATTCCGCTATCATAATGTACTGGATACTGCATGTTTTCTGCCACAATGCCTTGAGCAACCATTTCCTACACCTGCTTTAAAGTTCATTGGCTACATAGGTCACACATCATGCAACTATACAGGTGGAGCTGACATGTTCAGCCTGTTGCAATCACTCTGCGGTAAACAGCAGTCATAGTATTCTTTAGAGACTGACTGAAGTACGGTTAAACAAATATTGACGGACTAACTACTTTTTTGTAATTAATTTATCCTAACACGTTTTTTATAGCCTGTTTTTAACCCATGTCTCAAAACTGTAATGTGCTTAAATACAGGGATTAGGAGAAATAAATGTGTTTACCTAGTCACTCATAGAAAGATGTTCTGTTATAAAAATTATATGAAGGAAGAAGGCAACACAACTGGAGAAAAAAAAATTACACCAGGGAAAATTAATAAATGCTTATGCTTGATTCCTTAAAAACACATTCAATATATTTACTACATTGATATTTTGAAACAAGGCAATGAAAGAAAAGCAACAACTTTACTAGAGGCTTGATTCTCGTTATGTCAGAAGGTATACAGTAGGCAGCTTAGTAATATGCATTCTGGAATAAAATATATATTGCATGTTAATTTTATGGAAGAGAAATATACCTTGTGTGGTAACTTATGATTCCTAAAGTTCAGAAATAATTTATATGTCATTTAGGACATCAAATACCTCTGATTTTCAAACTTTGTAAGAACTACTCGGGGATGCCAAATCATAAAGCAGAATGATGCTCATAAATAGCTACCAGAATTTCAGAAATTCACGTTTAAACTGCCCCAACCCATCCTCCAGCAAATGCTTGGTTGAAACAATATAGTTGTGTCTATAACATCTGAGCAATAAAGAGAAAAAAATTGTGTATTTCAATAAAGAATATCAGAAAACCTACACATTGTCCTTACCCTAAATCCCACATTTGTCTTCAGACAGACAAATGCTCTCCATTTTCCTAGTGGTCAAGAGCCATCTGTTCACTCCTCTTACTCCCTTCCCCTGTCTCCTGTTTCTTTTTTTTCTTTTTATTTTTTAAACAAAAAACTTTGTTTTCAACGAAATGTCTTTGAAGTTACCATTATATAGTTAGTACAATCTAAGAGTAGCAGAAAACATGCCATTTATTGTAGAACTGACAAAGCATTCGTAAATGACCAAAACCAGTTCTTGGATTGAAGCGGAAAGACTCCACAACTCGTGAAAGTTGTAAAGTAGGTATGTAGTTTATTCAGCGCTGAGACGCATGGGGGATAGCTCCACCAAAGACATGCGTGCCTTTTCGCAAAACCTATCCCTCTATTTATTCCCCAAAATGTTGCATATGCATTAAGTTTCGTAATCCATCCATTCATATTAATTACCCAGCCCCGCCTAGCCCCGCTTTGTATTATAATTAGCTAAAGAGTCCTTCTGCTCCTGCGTAGTGCTCCCTGGTGGTCGTCCGGTGGTCCACAGGATGAAGTAAATGAGTCTTCATCGGAGTTGAACTTCTCACCTCCTGGTCTCTTGGTCTCAGTCCAAAGAACCAGGCTGGTTCCCATCTTGTTTAGAGGCTCCCTATCTCCGCGGCCTTGCAGGTGGTGTATGCTCTCCTCTCGTTTGGGTTAGCAGTTCCTCCCCCCTTATCACAGCTTTGATCCTCTCATCCTGTCTTCACAAGCACGGCAAGCGTTAATCATATACTGTCCGAACAGCTATTCTCAATTAGTTATTCCTTCGATCCCTTTTAACTTTAAACCCCCCTGTCTCAGGATAACATTCAATGGAGTCCATTACGTACACAATGAAAGTTCAGGATCTGGCGCAAGCAGACACATGGTCCAGCTGTATGCGACAGCTAACTCTCACAATCCTGTTTCAGAAATCTTTATTGCCTCAAGCGTTACTATCTGTCGACCTTCAACCAAAAGGTCTAGTTTCTACCTTTTTTTTCTTTTGTAATAGGAGTGAGCAACTCATGCTCCCTGTTGAATGACACTGAAGGTCATTCACCAAAAAGTAGAATAAATCAGGGAAACTTGACTCTTTCTGAAGTTTAAATTCTGTCTTAATAAAGGCCTGCTTCTTTCTGCTACACATCTAGAGTACAGTCTAAAGAAGCTGTGTCTGTCCATAGCGTAAGGTGAAAAAATGAGGAGTTATTTTCTCCATTCACAGGGAAAGCTAAACTCCCCATTCCTATCGTATTAAGGGAACATCATGTATATAATTTCCCATTTTATTGGGCTTCAGTAGGAATGCCTGTGCTATGCTGATGGATAGCTGATAAAGTTAACCAGTTAAAAAAAGTTAAAAGTTAACCAGATACAGTTAACTGAATTTCTAAAATCTTCTGTGTCTACCACGTAAAAATAAGGGACTTGGTATAGCAGTTATTAGTAATGGTATATCCTTCAAGTTACATGGGATATTAACTTGCTTGAATGTTTCTAGTTCAATCAAAAGAAGAAGGACACTCACATAAAAAAAAATGCAAGAATATGATCTTGATAAACCAAGAATCTATTAATTTAGAAATTTCTGGTTATTTACTTACAGTTCCCTTTGTTATCTCTTCTCAAGCCACTCTAACTATGACAAGAATGTTGATATACTAATATGTGTATGTGTATTCATTAATATTCTAGCAAACAAAATATAAAAATCACTGTCAGATATTCAACAAAACAGAGTTTTTTCTGAATATTGAGAAAAGGTAAATTTACAAGGCATGTATTTAAAATATCAAATTATAAGTAAACTCATGGGACATCTGATTTTAGAAGATATAATGCAACCAGACAGAAGACAGTTAGGTGCTGTATGCTCATTGATAATGCATGCAAGGCAAATTACAAGAATCAGATCAAGAATCACTCACAGAAACTCAGAAGCTGAAGTATATTCACAAAAATATTAGTCAAATCACTCCGGGTAAACACATCCATTTAAAAAAAGTTTCAAACACTATTCCAGAAGATGGAATGGTGTGTAGAAACAAAAGTCATCTGGGGAATTATTTGTCAGCTCTATCTAGAAAATATATCTTTGCTTTTAATGTAATAAACTTGATTCTATTTTGTAGACTATTTCTGTAACTATTGCACTAAAGCAGTTAACGTAAGCAAACGCTGAATGAATACAGCAGACAAAATAATAATGTTTTCAAAAGGGGAGAAACAGCTGAGCTTCCACATCATGGATGTAATGGACATGAGACATTGCGTAAGATGTAGTTTGTCCAACCACTTTATAAATGTTTTCATGCAGAAGTCTACTAGAGAAAGAAAAGCAAAAAGTCTCTCCAAAAGTCAAAACTGCATTGCTCTTGCAGACTCCTGAGAAGGAAGGTCCAAGTAAAAAAATGAAACAAACAAAAAAAACCAACACCCCCCAAAGAAACCCCAAACAACAACATCAAAACACACACCAAAACATAGCAGTAAGTATTCCCTTACTTCTTACAAGTTCTATAGAGAGAGAGAAGAAAACCAGGAAAATTGTTTATGTCTTTACAGATCTACAATCCTAAGTGCCTCAGCCAGCCAACACATTAGTACTTCAGAATCCTTAATTATCACCAGTTGTGTTTTCACCTTGTCTACATGCAGCTGTTTGTAGCTTTGACTTAGGCAAACAAAATATTCCAAATCGGTTTACCAGCAAAGCAGCAGTTTTTCTCCTAAGAATGTTTCACTTGAAGATCTTTTTGAGACGTTTCTCAGTACTAAAAAGGTAAAATTCCCTTTTGAGTGCTGCACTGAGCTCTTGAAATTTGCAGTATACATTGAATTTTTGCACTGTTTTTGTTGTGCTTTATATCACAGTACCAAATTATGAGCCAAGTTGTATTTAGAGACTTCAAATATTTTTAAAGCTATGTTGCCAGCTGATAGCTTTCAGTGTTTTGGGTTTTTTTTTGTTTGTTTGTTTGCTTAATTTTTTAATTTTTTCAGTTAATGGACTGAAGGCTTGAGTAAAGTTCTCCCTAGAAGTGAAGGATCTAGCTTTCAGTATCTAAAAATACAGTTTTAGTATAATACAGACCCAAAACAAATGGTAATAAAGAAATTAAAATCCTCATTTAGCTGTCTTTAACTCAAAGAGCACCTACCCTTGTACTTAGACACTTGATATGCCCAGGGTGCCTAGAAATCTGTTCCTGCTCACAACTAGAAGTCTCACAGAGTGCTGTAGGCACATCTACACTCTCAAATAGTTTATTTCCCCACTGCACTCTCCAATACTGGCTCCGTGATCATTAAGGCTGAATAAGTGTCAGTTGTCATTTCCAGCCATATTTAGGATGAGTTCCTCATAAAAATTTGATCCAAGGAATACTCCATGAAGGCTATATAGACACTCCACCACAAGTTCTGACTCACTCAACCTTACATGGTCCAAAACTATTATTCCAGGAGGTTTTCAACCTCAACCATTCCTATATGCATCATGCTGCATTGCAAATGATCAATACTATTCTTCAGCATGCTGCAGGACTACACTGATGGGTTGTATACACCTCTGAGATGGTATCAGGTGCTGTGAACTAAAAATTTAAAAAAGGCAAAAATTTACTTGCATATAGTGGAGATGTTTTAGGTCCATCAGGTATCACTTGAGGCTGAAACGAGGCCCCCAATAAAGTGATAGTTAACAGAAACACAGGCTGAAGCTCACTCTGAGCAATGCTGCCATGATCCAGTTTGCCTGGCAGACAAGGATCAAATCCTGGAACATGCCTATTGAGCAAAACAAATACAGCATAGAGTATGAAAAAAAAAAAAAAAAAAAAAAGGCAAACAAAAAACCCCACCCAAAACCCAAACAAAACGTATCACCACCACAAAAACCCAAAACAGCCCACTTGAGAGAAACAGAGTCATCATCTTTGTCTTCTGAAAGACTGCATTCACTAGTCTGGGTCAGAGCACCTCAATCATTATTCTATAAAATGTCCTTCCTGGTAAAGTCTCCTCATGTTTTTAAGTGATGATGATGACAGATAAGCATTATATATTTACCTCACGGTTAGTACTTGTATTATGCCTAATTTCAGTTTTTTCACCCCCTCCATCTGATGAGGTTCAAACCCACATCTTTCAGCAGTTATTTTCTTATCTACTAGCTTATTAATGATTAAATTTTACTTAAGTTTCAAACTATCACTTCTAGAATACACTTCTGATCCACTTTACAGCAGCTCCTTTGTATATATGGTCTACTCTCCAACTACATGTGTGGTATCCAGCTTTTCATTTTAAAATATATTCAGCAGAAGAGCATTTATGTGTCTTCATAAATTTATTTGGGTTTCTACTCTGTCTTTTTATTGTTTTCAACTTCTGTTTTTCCAGTTAATTTCAGAAAGGATAACTCTTTTTCCAACTTTACTACTCAAACTTGTCTGCTTTACCAAAATCTTAAGCTGTAAACTGTGAGCAAAACATTTAGAGCTTCTTGGTGAAATTCCCCAACATGAAGATGCCGTGCTTTGGCAGTGTAGTGGAAAAAAGCATGGAGCACTGCAGAAAGTTCTCAGTTGCCTAGGAAGATGCAACACAGAAAGCAGTTGCCTGCTTGAAAGGCTGGAGATACTTAGCATCAGGGACAGCCAGATTCTTTCAGTTTGTTTATGTAATTGACATTGACCATTAGTTAAAGATGCAGTTGATAAAGAAAAAAAAAAATCAAGAAAAACTGAAAACATTTTTTTTTTTTTATTTTTGCTTTTCTGAGTGTGCAGAGGGATATATGTATCTTCCCACAAGGAAATGCCTAGAATGATTCTGAAAGATGTATTGACTGAGAGTTATTAGCAAAATTCAGTCTACATCATAGCACTGATTTCACAGTAGGGAAAAAAAAGAAAAAGATAAATCCTACTACTAATTTTACTGTTTAAAGTATGACTAAAGATGTAATTTTATAAGCATTGAATGACTTGAGGGGGAGGTAGCTTTTTTTCTTTTGGTGTTTTTTTGTTTGTTTGTTTGTTTAAGGCATAAAGACGTGTTAAAATGAATAACATACTGTATCAGGCCAGGGTTTAGTCTTGAAAAGAATGTATCACTTTACTGGGGAGAGAAAGGGAAGAAAAAATATCAGCTCTACCCTAGGAAGTTCCTGGTTTTATCTTGTATTTAATAGTCAGTCAGTACATTTGCATTGTTGATTTACTTCACTATTAGATTTTGCTAAGTAGGGACACTAGACTGCCTTTTACTGTGTACTTCAAGCTATGCTTATAAGCAACTGAATCCCGTGAAACTGTCAAAAGAAGAAAAATCTTACAGGCTTATTCTGTTTAGTAAACTGTAAGCAATACAAATATTAAACAGACTGTAAATTACGAAAAAAGATTCAAAACACAGAAAAGAAAACCAGACAAAACAGCACAATGGCTCTGAATACAACTTAAGGCTTGTTGTTTTTTTTTCTCAAAATAAATAAATAATATTTTTCTCTTGTTTAAATCAGACAAGGAATAATATACGACATAATGAAATTCTTAAATAAGAAACAAAAGTAAATCTCAGACACATTATAAGAGATCTTTCATTTATATTGCCATGCTACATTAAAAGAATGCCTTATAGGTATTTGTATAGGTCATCATGTGAGCAGACAAATCATAAAACATCTGCAAATCACCAACAGAAGAACGAAGAATGTTTGGCAATAAAAAGACAAACCCAATTATAAAGCATACATCTTTCAGAGAAAAACTCAGAAGAGGAAGAAAACCCGCAGCTTTCACTAGAAATCCTTGAAACCACCTACTTAATACTAATTCCAAGAAATTACAAGCGGCGACATCTTCTGTAGAGATTTACTGTGACATTAATTTATATGAAACTGAAGTTAAAAAAAATTAAAAAGTCAAATTGGAATTCCAGATTCAGCAAGTCTCCAACAGAGGCAGAGATTTTAATGTATTATAAGTACCCATAGCTTTAAGATCCTCTGACCCTTTTTGATTTGAAGTTTCTTTTACTACCAGCTGTTATATCATCTAGGCTGGAAAGTGTTCTTGTGCAGATAGTAGGCAGAATGCTGATGATGTAATTCATGACTATGTAGAAGGAGGTTGTAATTGCTGACTTTTAAAAATAGCACCAGCAAATTCCCCCATGACCTCTTCGAGTTCAGTGGAAGCTGCTGAAGGAGATATCTTCATAGTTAGAGTAATTAGGAACCTTGGGGATATGAATCTCTCTGGAGGGTTACTTTCATTTTATATTGTGATATTCATACTGCAAGTTTTAATGCAACTAATAATTCCTTTTTTAAGCATCATGATGTATCAACTATTAGACTGCTACGATTAGAGAGAGAAGGGAAAAAAACAAAGCAAGTGTTCTGGAAAGCACGGACCTCCAGTACTTTGTGAGACTATATCTTCCACTGTTAAGATCCAGAGAGTTTTAGTGAGTTACATCCACAACTCCCAGCCTGGCGTCAAACCAAGACAATAAATAAACTCTTTAATAAAATATTGCATTTTTTCAGTGTTATCTATAAGCCACAAGGTAAGAATACTCTTCAATGAGGAACAGAAAATGATCACCGGTAAAACTGTAATAGCAGGGAAATGGATAAAAGCCCAATCTTCAGGAATTAAAAAAAAAAATAAAAATACCATGGACCTTTCAAGAGACATTTTTTACTATGATTCAGCTCCAGTTATGGTGCTAACTCCATAGTATTATCATCCTCAATTTGTATTTGTTTGGGGAGTAGCCAATAGTGACTGAACCAAAGTGCGTTAACAGAAATATGAGCCTTTCTCAGGCAATATTAGGACGATTAAACCTATGCTGGAGGTAACCTCTAACGGTGAAGTAAATATAGATGGACTGAGACCTGATTTATCCCATCCTTCTTAAAAACAACTTTTTCTTTCAACAAAATAAATGCCTTTCTAAAGGATAGTTTCATGATCTTTTTATGAAGACAGTGTATGAGGTCATTTTAAGGTTCAGAACAAGGTGATTTTTTGGGTCATCAAGTTAAGCCCCTTGTTGATCACAACAAGGGGCTTAACTTGATGACCCAAAAAATTAATGTGATGGGCATCACATCATAAAACTCCTTCATTAAAAGCACTGTGGTCCATCAAATGTGACTGGTTGTTTTTCTCATTTGTTTCTCTTTCAGAAAGTAATTAGTGATTATTTGAAAATCTGTAGTTTCCCAGCTTAAATCCGGTTTTGGTACCTAATTATTCCTACCTGCTGTAATGCAAACACATTCTTTAAATTCTCTCCCTAATGTTTGTTTTTTATGGAGAAAAAAAAACGTGCCCCCAAAAGAAACGGAAAAGTTTTAGACACATTATTACTAACATAGCTGCAACTCCCCCTTAATGTAACCCTGTCCCCAACTCATCTTGTAGCTAGAGTTCTTTCTTTTAGAAAAGAGGTGTGTCTCTACACTTGAGCATTCCCTGTGATGTTCACACACACTACCACATGTTGGGCATCTGTCTATGTAACCATCATTTTAATTCTTTGTTTTGAATAACTAGATAGACATAACAACGCCAGACTTGAACAGAAGATAACTCTTTTATCTTCAAAAGCATTTCTAGTTTGCAGCAACATAAGAAGGCTCACGAGGATTCATGCTACTACAAATACAAAAGTCCTCTGTTGAGATGGCTTTGTACTAGTTAAGGATTTGGGAAATCTGCATGCTGGGAGAGCTCCAAGAGCTTCCTCCCCACCAATACTAAAAAAAAAAAAAAAAAAAAAAAAAAAAGTGTCTTCTGTCTGATTCTTACCTGCAAATAATGATTGAGCATTATTTGGTGGTTGCTTAATTGATAAGTGATGTTCAGTGATAAGTGTGATTTGGTGCTTGACTCTGAGAAGTTGATTATGATGTTTTTGCAGTTGCTGAGGTAAGTAAAATTGTGTTGTATTGATCCTTGCGTCATTGTCTGACTCCACCTAGCCACTGTTCCTTTTCAGGGAACCACAAAAAACCCTCTCTCGACCGTCCACTGTAGTGGGGAGAGACAATTAGAGAACATGAATATATTACATGACTCAAGATGATAATCTGTATCCATGATTGCTGATAGAAAATTTCGATTAAAAAAATACTGCCATAACAACAGCTAGAAGTTCAGGAATTTCACAAAAGGTTAAAAAAAAATAGAATTCCTCAAAAGAAACAAACCCTGAGGCACACAGAAGGAGAGTTTTGTGTCACTACCTTGTTTCTCATAGGAACCTAAACAAACACAATAAGTTAAGGTTGTTTATTGTCTCCAGAGAATCCATTAACTTAAGTTTCAGTGGTGGCAAATGCAAAAAATACTGTTCACATTTTTAATTTACCATAATACAGCTGTCTAGAATCATGTCAGAAATTGCAGTGCAGATAAGTCTGGCCACTGTATTATTTGTTGTTATTGTTGTCCCTGACAATACCTCAAGGTCTTCCTTCAGAGTACACTGAAAAATAGTTGAGGATATTGCTAATAACCTCAGACTTTTTTCATAAAGTCTCCCTTATAATCTCACACCATCACTACAAAACTCCTTTACCCCAACAAACAAACAAAAAAATAGGAACAGAATAAATCAGTCCACAAAATTTTTACTGGAAGTTTCCTTTAAAAAGTAAAGATATACTCTTGCATATATCTACCATCAATCAATACTCAGGTTCATGCGATTATATTATTTTTAAGTAACAGAGATACCTCCAAGAATTAAAATTAACCAATAATTTTTACTCTCTTAATGTGCTTGTACACACTGTGTGTAGCCACAAAAAAGAGCAAGTGGAACAGATCTTTGTCACAGAAAAAATTAGTAGTAAAATGAATATTTAACAAGCTGAAGTCAAGGTAAAAAGCATCCACTGCTCTCCCCTGTCTACACAGCCCATGATCTCATCACCTCATCACATAAGGTAAACACATTGGACAGTTGCAATTTACCCTGGGTAAATACATACAATCTCACTGTGCTTGAGAACGGCCAAGTTGGTGGCAGCAGCAGCTTCTGCCAACAGACTCAGAAAAATTAAGGTAACAAGTCACGTCCAGAGACTGTATCCAGGATACCAGCTCTGGAACAGCAGGAAATGAGCCCAAAGTGGAGACAAGCTACCTGTAATATGTCCATGAGCCAGCCAGGAGACAGGACGAGGACTGGAACCAGGACTGCAGAAAAGACTACCTACAATGCAGGCCTGGGGTCCATGTAGTCAGTAAGTCAAGACAGCAGGGAAGAGGACTGAAGACAGACACCTCCTTATGGCAGAGCTCAGTGCAAGACTGTGCTCCTGGGCCTGTGAGCAAAGAGTGCAGGTGGGGCGTCACCAGTGAGGCTGGTCAGAACAATTAAGGCTTATTGGTGTACTCAGGGCCCTGAGAATTGATCAAGTGCCTCTTTAAGCTGTGCTTTTCTTAGCCTTCTTTTTGCTGCTAGAAGCACTCTCGTTTGCTGCTCACAGAAGCACTCTTGCTGCCCTTTGTGTCCCTCTGTTTCAACTCCATGTGAACTCTGGTTTTCCTAACCTTGTCCATGCATGCTTAGACAATGTCCTTGTAATTCTCCTGGGTAGCCTCTTGCACCTTCTACATACCTCCTTTCTGTGTAGGAGCTCAGTCAGGAGTTGCCTGTTCATCCATGCAGAGCTTTTACATATGCACAGTGGAATCAACCATGCTTGTGGTGTGCAGAGGTTGTCCTAGAAGATTAGCCAGGTCTTCTCTGACCCTTGGCCCTCCAGAACCCTGAGAAACAGAGCCCTCTAAAAGCTGAATCCTGTTCCACTGAAGTCCTGGGCTGTGACTCTACTATTTGTTTTGCTAACTCTTCTCAGAAAGTTTCACAGTCACTGATGCCAAGGCTGTCTTTGACCTTTATATCTTTGACCAGCTCTTCCATGTTTGTGATTAATATGTCCAGCAGAGGATCTCCCCTTCTTGGTTCCTTGATCACCCACACAGAGAAATTGTCCACAACACACTCTTGAAGCCTGCTGGATTGCTATCACTCATTTTTTTCCTCTCCATGCAGACCCCCCATTTCAGACTCAGCTAGCCCTGATGCCTGCCCTGACTGTCCTTGTCCCCCCTTGCCTGTACCCAGGGCATTGTGCCTGTTCTATAACTGCAGCTCTACAGTCAGAGAAAGAGCCTTCCTTCTGCTGCCAGAAGCCATACATTTCCAGCTTTCCTCATCATGGAAGTTCATTTGCTCCTCTTCTAAGCATAGTCACTAGCTTTCCTTCCTTTTCTCCACCATGGGGCTTGGGCTCTTGTTTATGCAATGTCTCTCTAAAGACCCCACCAATATTCTGTTCATCTACCTGGGTACTATACAGTCTGCTCATCTCCTCTCACAGCTCCTTCACCTGGTGATTCAGTGTCTCAACAACAGCCCACCTCCCAAAGGTAAGGACACACGCAGCCCAACCCTAGGCAGAGGCATCCAGCACTACCTGCAGCTGAAGGCTGCATACTGTCTCCAGAGCTTCTTCTTGGTCAAGGCCTCAAATGTCCCTAAAACAACTGGTGCTGGAAACTGCACTGTGGCAATCTGACACCATAGATGAGCAGGCTCAAGGAATGCTCTGCAGAGTTTCTACACCCCTTTCAGTAATAGCTGTGGCAACTGCAGCACTCCAGAATCCATACTCCTTTCCACTGGTTGTATAGCTGTTCCCCACACACCAACTGAATAGGTGTTTGACAGTCCGTGAGCAGAAGCCATTTGGAATCAAGAAGTGTAGGCACCCGAAGATCCAAGAACTATCAACACAAGCTGACTGTCACAGCTGATAGAAGCAAAAGCTGCCAGAAACCAAACCTTACCTGCAGCAGCAAGCTGCCAGAAGTTCCTGCAGGGAAGATGATCCCTGCAGAAGCAGCATATGGAAGAAATTCCCTGAAGAAGAAGCCTGGAAAACTGCTGTGACAACTGTTATATCTCTGCTAGCTGATTCTCTTGGTTACACTGAAGCACAGGCACGGTGAGAACTAGTTGTTAGCACATGGGTGTTGTGAATATATTAAAAGATGAGGAGATTTCTGAGAGCCTGCCCACAGTCACATCTTGTATGTTGGAAAGGGAAAGGGAAATTCTTTGTCCTTCCCAGGATGGCTTCAGACTTTTGTCTAGTACTGTTATGGTTTGTTAGCTCAGCTCTGACCATCAGCTGAAGCAGACTGGCTACCAGTGCGACCGTGGAGCAAAAAACCGAGACATCCATGTAGCATACTGCTGAAGGTGGCATACATAATGTGTTCTGGCTAACACTGAGCTTGTCATTGATCATTCCTTTTGAAATAGTCCCAAAAATTAATGATAGGCAACATTTGCACCCGAAGCACGTCATCCTGATGACAAACAAGATCTTTCAGGGTTCAGTGCTATCACAGCTCTTACTTCAGATATGCACATGTACAGTTTTGAAACTGAGATAAGTGGTTTGCAGCATAGCTCCTTATCCATTTCCAGCCGCTGAGGATACTAGGGAGCGTATCAGAGATATGGGTCAAAACTGGGAGATCTGTAGTGAAATCCAGGGAAGACAGGAGAAATGCAAGATATAATGCAGTTTATTTTTAAATGCTGGTGATCTTTCCTCTCTGAAACTTAGAGTCTGCCCTCAATCCTCTTAATAAAGAACAAGCATCTAGCAACAGTTGTATTCTACTACTAAGATCTTTCTCTCTCTGAGACTTCACAAGAAATTACCAAATTTTATGCACTGCTGATGTACAACTCCAGATATCTCTTAGGTAAAACTAATCAAACCAAAACAATACATGAAATAATTGAAATTGGTAGGGTTTATAATAGACAACATTTTCCTGTAACTATAAACAACCTTTCAAATGTACTACAGACTATGTTTTGCCTAACTGTGTATTTGTTAGCTGAAAGCGTTTTTAAACTACAAAATATCCATTTGAAATTCTGACTATTTTAACTCCTCCTCAGAAGAAGTGAAGAAGTACATCGTACCAGGCTTCTACCATGACACAGATTCCTGTCTTTCAAATCCATTTGAAGGATTTTCGTTATGATGCATGGACTTAAAACTCCCTCTCTTTCTTTTGTCACTGGCTTTGTTGAGATGGTAAACAGGTACTCTGTGTTGTTAAAATACTCCTGGTTTAGAAATAACTTATATTTTCAATCCTTGAACAGTACTTAGATACTATAATGACACATGGAATATAAATATTACATACACAAATGACAGATGCCAGAGCTTGATGTGTACCTTCTATGAAAGGCATGTTGTGGTGTTCTTTTCCAGTCAAAATATCACTATAGTCAGTGAGTCTTTGTCAAATCAGTCTTTTAAAAGCAATACCTGAAAGGTCTTGAATTAATGGAATAATCTCATTCAAACATGCTAGAAACTCTTGGCCTTATTTCTCATCTGCCCCACAGAAATCTTCAGTCTTTAAATCCCTCGTCAATGGCTTAACTTCCCACCATCTTCGCAGACACCACAAATACCAGCTAATACAACATTACCCCATTTCAGAGAATCTTTTTAATAAAATATTTTTAAGTTCTTGTGAACTCTAGCAGTTTGTAGTTAAAATAGTATGATGAAGAGTGACAAATGCAGAGACTAGATAATAAAAACACTGTTGCTGTTATTTGTGGACACAAAATAGCATAAAAGCCTAGAGGATAACTGAACACCCTTTTAAATACTAACAGCAACTAAGGAGTTTCAGCTGTTTCCCAGCATTTTTCCAGTTGTTTTTTTTTCTGATGTTTAAAGTCTCACATTTTGTTTGTGTTTTTCCCTTGAGACTGCACCATGATATTGCCTCTTTGAAAATTGCAGACAAAGTGAGACAGATGTCTTGAATGTGTAAATACCAAGGGAATTGTTTATCAAGAAGCTATGGCCATGTGTGGCTCTCAGGACTTTCTCCCTCCTCTGTTGTGGAAGATCTGTTAATAATTTGCATAACAAGTAGAGAAAATCAGATACAAACTACTACAGCTATCTGGACACATTTGAGAAAAACACTGGGAGATAAAGCCAAAACAGTACTAATGAATCAGCAGGTCTGCTGCTTACCATGAACTAACAGGAAATTCAGAGAGTGCAATCTTTCTGTGCTTCCCTAAGATGAAAAATAAGGTATTATCAATGGTAAAGAGGTATGGTAAAGGTATAATAGTAAAATGGTAAAGGTAATAAATGGTAAAGAGGGACATCTGTTTCTGTATTATTTTCCTTTGTCAGATACTAAACCTCCTTTTTTTTTTTTTTTTTTTCCCCCTCTCATTTTATTGGAAGGAGGTGTGTTTTCCTTTTATTTCATTTGACAGAAAATGACAGAATTTATGAATAAAATATTTTTTGATAAATAGAACTTCCCTTTACACCTTAATTTCATTGAAAATATTTTCTCTGCTTTTTTGTATACGTGATAAGTTTGATCATATTGCTTATAATGTAATCAAATGTAATCAAATATGTGGTCATCCTCTGTAAGGTAATGAATAAGGAAGAATGTATTACTTTGTTCTTAACATTGTGGAGTCCACATGATATCATCAACCAAAGGAGACTAGCTTGAGTGGTTCTGTAATAAAATCTGAACCTTAGTATTGATTTGTAATGTGTAGTCTACCAGTTCGGTCACTGTGATTCATAAAAGTAAGAAGAAATTAGGATTTTTTAGAGAAGTTTTGAATTTAAAAAAAGGAAGTTTTAAAACTTTTCTTTCCTGAACCACACACCTAAAATAAAATTTGGTAGCAATGAAGTAGCAAGGGATCCATCTGTCCTAGAGAGGGAAAAGAATCTTTGGTCATAGGCTTGCCAACCTAGTGAGGAAGGCTTTAAACTAATATTGCCGGAGGAGGGGAGCCTTAATCCATCCCACTCTTACCACTCCAATGACAGAAAAGTCAGCAACAAATGCCCAGACCCTGGAAAAGCTTCACAGGCTGGCATGAGGGTGGCTCTCGTGAGACCCCACCTGGAGTACTGTGTTCAGATGTGGGGCCCAGCATAAAAAAATACCTGGACCTATTGGAGAGAGTCCAGAGGAGAGCCACGAAATTGGTCAGAGGGCTGGAGCACCTCCCCTATGCGGACAGGCTGAAAGAATTGGGGTTGTTCAGCCTGGAGAAAAGAAGGCTCCGAGGAGACTTAATAGCAGCCTTCCAGTACCTGAAGGGGGCCTACAGGAGAGATGGGGAGGCACTCTTTATCAGGGAGTGTAGTGATAGGACAAGGAGTAATGGGTATAAGCTGAAAGAGGGTAGATTTAGACTGGACATTAGGAAGAAATTTTTCCCTGTGAGGGTGGTGAGACACTGGAACAGGTTGCCCAGGGAAGCTGTGGATGCCCCATCCCTGGAGGTGTTCAAAGCCAGGCTGGATGAGGCTTTGAGCAACCTGGCCTAGTGGAGGGTGTCCCTGCCCATGGCAGGGGGTTGGAACTTGATGATCTTTAAGGTCCTTTCCAACCCAAGCCATTCTATGATTCTATGATTCTATGATTCTATGATCTTTGTGCCAACATGCACAAAGTCACTTTATCTCATTAAGATGGAGAATTGTTATTTTGTACTATTGATTTTTAGGTTCTCTTTTATATTTTTTATTGGCCTGACACACTTTTATTCTTCATACTATTTAGTTTCAAAAAATCCTGTATTCTGGGCTGTGGTACATGCCAACTAATGATCAGTCATCTTGTGCTACTGTTAGTGAGATGAAAAAGCTAGAATTTAAAAGAAGAAAGTTGTATCTGACCCATGCATGCAACTCAGAAAAATTTTCATTTTTTTCAGAGCTCATATGACATATTGGAAAAAATTGTTTCTTGAACTAATTCTCTTGTCATCCCTTATCATTCCCTTCCACTCATGGTTGCAAAATATCCCTGAGGCAACTAAGAAGGCTATGCTAATGGTAGTCATTACCATTGTCAATATTGTAATCATCAAGTGCTTGATAGATTTTAAGTTTCTTTTAATTTAAATGAAGAAAACTGTAAGATTTACAATCATTATGTCAGAATCATTATGTCAGTCATTCAGCTGCAATGTCTCCATCACTTATGTGATATCTACTGTGCTACCCGATTTTATTCAACTCAGGAATCAAAACTGTGGTTGGCAGTACAAGAGACCAAAAATCTTCCCTAAAAAGTAGGTATTTAAATTTATCCTTGATGCCAAGAGAGGATCCAGAGAAATAACGTGGAAGAAACATGAGGAGTCAAGATGTGAGTCATGAAAGTAAAGCTTCTGCACCAGTTTAAATATGGTCTTGACTTGAAAGCAGCCTGTTAAGAATTCTTGAATTAGCTGTGTATGAGTCAGTAAGACGCAAGGAACAGAGCAATTTAGCAATGGTCAGTCACTTTAGACATATTGGTTGATACATTAATCTTCTTGGAAAAAAATCTTTTAAATGTGAAGTACACAAAACAGTAGGTAAGCAGTGGGGTGATGGGACTGGCCTTATGAGAGAAAACAGGAGACAAGCAGAACGTAAGAAGGGGATGGGGGAGAAGGCTGAAAACCAAGAAGTTAATTATATATGACATATGATACATGGAAGACAAAGGATTAAAATGTGCTGATAAAAACTAAGGAGAAGGTAGCAAGCCTCAAAGAGACAATAACCTCAGACTGAAAATATACAGTTTGGTATTTGGGGTTAACCCCCAAAGTTTTCTGAATTCAGGTCCACAGATGCCAGCTTGGAATTCCTCTAAGAGGAAGAAGACTCTTCCATTCTTTGTCTTCAGGCAATTATTTGCCTTTGTGTTGCTGAAAGATTGACAGGATGGATAAAGGTATTGTTCCTTTTTCATTAATGCCATTGACTTAACACATATACTTTGAGAGTTATTTTGTTGTCCTTTGTGCTATATCTGTAGGTCGTGTTGTGAGTTGTCACTATAGCACATATACATTCTGCACAGCATTCCTTCACCCTACTGCTATCTGGCCAACAACTTTATTGTGAAACCTCAACAGAAAAAATTTAGTTGCATATTTTTGGCTCCCCAAACAGGCCACATTATGTTATGCTACAAAATAATTACATGACATTCTTTGCTCTCCAAATTCAGGATTATCTGGCCCGTGCCTATGACACTAACACTGCATCTGCTGGTGATATGCATGACAGCAAGAACAGAGGCTGATTTGCAGTCTCAGAAGCTATCAAAACTAGCAGCACTGAAAAAACAATAATTATATTAGTTGGCCAATGCCTCTACAGTACAATATTTAGCTTTGCCTTAGCATTTCATAACTTCTCTTATATTGCCTATGTCAAATACTAAGGAAAGTTGGAAAGCGCTCCTCAGTGTCTTAGCTTCACGCTAGGTACACTCAGAAGCCATGTGAGCTGGTCAAAAGCATTCCAATGGAATATTTTCCAGTCAGAAGACATATCACCAAAATAAAAACATTCTGCAAGACTGTACTGATTCTGACAGATTTAATTCAGCAAAAACATACTTTTTTTTGTATCATTATGAAGCATGAAGACTTACATTTTTATACATAATTTTAATTCAAGAGCATATCTTTTACAGAAAATATACATTAAAAATAATGATTAAAAAGTATCAGGTTTATTGAAATGGAATATTTGGATTGAATTAGCATCATCTTTTCCAAGAACCATAATGAAACCAAGTTCAGAAAACACTGAATTTTCCAATCCATAGACTTTCAATTTCTGGCATATTCCTGCAAATATGAAGTAAAAAATTACCTCACTCCACTACCCAGAAATAGATAAATAGTTCTGTAAAGGACTTTCACAATGCTTTTCTCCAAAAAAGGGATGAAGTTTAGAAGCTGGTGCTTCTACTAAACACTTTGCAGAACTCAGAGCAGATCCTAAAGTGTTAAAACAGAAAAGTTCATTACAACCGCAGCAGGCAGTGTTTAATGCAATCAGTCATCAGGAATGCTCAAGCTTTTCAGGTGCACTTCATGATGGACGCTTTCAGCATGTTTTATAAAGTTAATGTTTAAAGAACTTACCATTGCAGTTCAGCTTTGCTGTTCTGCTCAGTAGTGTGAATTTTTGGCAAGACACTTAGTCATCCTCTGTCTGGTCACCTTCTGTAAAATTGAAATATATTTTCCAACTTTTATTCAATGTGGAATTAGACCTTAGTCCTGCGATATACAGATGTTGGTAGGCTGTAGAGCAAATTGAAAACAGCAGCATGAAAATATACTGCATAGTTAAGGTATACACTAGACCTTCAGAGTAGAAAATATCTTTTAGTATGTGTTTGTGGAGAACCTGTTAGAAATAATTTCTTTGTCAGTCCTACACAATATATGAGAATATAAAGATTCTAATACAAAAATAAATACAAATACAAAATAAACAACAACTTTCTGCTTTTAGTATCAGGCAGCTCTGCTGTAGTTCTTGTACACTGAGATTACATGTCTCAAGTTGCTGATTGGTAACCTCTTAATAGTTTAGAATTTTTAGCTATCTACATACCTTGTTATCTCCTCCATTATTTAAACTTTTGGACAGGAGGAAAGCTCATATCTTCACACCTCCGCAGTAAGCTAGGGTTTTAATCTTTTATTTTTTTTTTTTTAAGCCTGTAAATTAAAATAGTCAGTGATGGTACAGACACTGTATTGCAAATCCAGGCCTCATGGACACAGGCTTATTTTTTAAAATTGCTTTTCATGTACCCGCGAGAGCTAGTCCATGAACCCTTGAACATCACAGAACGAAAACTATTGACATAGAGGAATGAATTAGATTTTGACTAAAACCTGTGAGGGAAAACACCTTTAGAAACTCAGCAGTTAACAAATTCCTCTGTATTGAAGGATTTCTTCATACAGAGCAAAGTTGGCAAACCCTTCAGTGGCAGACCAGAGAAGTGTTAGAAAAAGTCAGTTACTGATTTCCAATTACCCTGTAGACAAAGTGTCTGAACAATATTGATTATTTCTGTCATTTACTAATTATAGTTAGATTTGTCATTGTGAGACATTGTTTGAATTTCACCTAGTCTGTCCTTGTCAGAGGGGCAAAGGGCACTTACTTTATCCCAGGAATTATCAAATTAGTATTCTTAGCTAATTAATTAAGTCAAACGTATTATAGAATGGTACATAGGCTAGACTTTTATGCTCTCCTTTTTTGCTATATTTATGATTAAATGCAGTGTGTCGTTCACACCTATGCAGGAGTTAAAAAAAAAAAAAGGATTAGATATAGGGTAGAACATAACACTGTTAGTTGACAAGTGAGACAAATGCATGCCAATTGTTGGAATTCTCTATATGTGGTCTAAAATGCTCAGCAGCAGAGCATCTACAATTCTGACATTCATTAACACAAATTACCTTGTGCTATATCAGAAGAGCCTGTAGCAGCATGCCATATAATAATTGTCTAGGATATAGTGCTACGGTTTCTGCAGTGCTTCCCAAGAGTCTGCCAATTGCACAGCAGAAAGCCAACAGTTTTTGTGCAACAGCTACGCATGTGGCCTGTTAGTGAACAAGACGGCTTAAAGAGTGAGGAGTAAAATGACAGTCTCCATTAGACCATTACACAGACACTGGGTATATTCCTTGCTCTCCAGAGCAACAGGAGCTTCTTAGCAGCTCTGAAGTTACATGACCAAAGAGATATAATTGGCCCACGAAGGCAAGCCTTGGACTCCAACATGTTTCTTTTGTAACATTTCTTAAGGAAAAAAAAATGTTTTGTTGGTAGGAAGTTTTAAAATTGAGGAAAGAAATTAAAAATAGGATTAAAAGACATTCTTCGAAAAATTATTTTATCTATGCAATAGCCTTCAATATAAAATCCCACAGCTTGAATCTGTTTCCCCATTGGCATATCTATACAAATCGAATTCATGCTGTCCTAAATTGTCTGAATAGCTGCATGGACCATAACTCAGTAGATTCTTCTTTATCCCTGATTTAGTTACTAACTTTCTTTCTACACAAGCATGTTGACCTTGGTAGAGTGCCAGCTTCATATTAGAGTTTAGTAATATACCTTCTGTTACCGGTGTTAAACAGAAAACAACATGATTGAGGGATAATTCAGGAGAAAAAACACAACTAAATAAAGTATATAATAGATACATTATATTGTATATATGAATTGCAGCTAGTGATGAAATGAGACTGACCCACTGGTAAGTTAAGAGAAGAAGTAGCCAATATCAGTGACAGTTATATCACGTATGTTTTTCACTGCATGATTTAACAATTAAAAAAACCTGAAGGCTAATTTCAGTCTGAATGTATCAGAAGGATCAGGTTCAGGATTTGATTTTCTGAAATCATAAAGACAGATGCATGTTACTCCTGTTCTTGATAGAGTAAGCCCTGAGAATTCAGTGGATTTCACTGAAGGCTGAGTTACCTTCCTAATTAGGCTAATAACTAAAGCTTTAGTGAGTAGTTTTTGCTACAGGATGACAACTGTTTATGTAGGCTTAAATAGAAATGTTTTCAATCAATGCATTACTTCCCTTCCTTTGCTGTAATCCCTCCTAACCTGTGCTTCAGAGTTTGAGATGTAACTTTACCCCCTACAGTAAAAGGAAGCTAGGTCTGGAGTTCATTTGTTATTGCCTACCATAGATATCTCTTCAGCTTGCAGTAAATCAATGAAAAGGATATGTTAAGCTGTGTTAGCCCTGTGTAATACAGCTATATTCTGCTTCCTGTACCCTCTAATTCATTAAATGCCATTGCTAGCTATGTACCTACATCCCTCAAGATGTAGCTCTGTGTCTTGGTGTCAGGACCACCACCACCACGTGGTCGCAACACCGCCTCCCCCCTCCCACTCCCCTCCCGGTAAAATAGGGAGGGATAGGAAAAAAAAAAGTGGAACTTCGTGAGTTGAGATAACGACAGATTTTTAATAATACCACACGAGGAAAACCAAAGAAAGGAGAATATAACAATAAGACAGTATATAGAGTACAATGGAAACACTGATACAATGAAAATCTCACCACCACGAGCTTCACAAAAGAGACCCCTCTCCCGGCTAGCTTCCCCTTATATCCCGGGCATGACGTCAGCATGGTATCGAATATCCGGCTATGCCCAACTTCCAGCTTCTGCGAAGAATTAACCCTATCCCAGCTGGACCCAGGACACTCTGGTACAATGAGTTCTCAGAAAAACCTTGGAATACATGAAGGGAGTAGGCATACTTAAGTATTCTACTGATGAAGATTCACAGATTTTAGTTATGAGTCCTGTCTGTTTGTTGTTGTTGTTTTTTTTTTATTTTGTTCACATGGCAAGACACTTGCAAACAACCGATAACACCTGGAATTCATAAACTTTTGTTTGAAAGTTAATGCTGCAGATCCTACTGAAAAGACAGAGAAATATTATTTCACTTCCTTCTTGACTGTGTCATTACATGTAAATAATAAGTTGAGCTGTTTTTTACATGGTACAATATATATTGAACATCTTCTTATATAATGATGAGCTTTAACAAGAGTGTAGGAGTTGGAGAGGTGTTGATACAGATGGAAACTTGTTTGCGCAAAAGGAAATGCTCCTAATGAGCAAAGTCAAGAATTTATGGCTAGTGTAATTGAAATCCTAATAATCTAATCAGAGAATACAGATCTAATAATTACAGACAAAAAAAAATATTACTATTAGAGAAAAAGTTCTCAATAACAATAGATTTCAAACTTCTATACAGACAACCCCTAGTATCTAGCCTTTCCCCACTGTTACGGCTTACCCTTCCACTGTCCTTCTGGGTCCCAAGATTATTGTCTAAACTTTAGGGGCAGGATGAGTCTGACTGGAATTTGTCAATATCCTGAGTTCTTGAGAGGGAAAGATACAATGTTGATGGCAGGGTTTTATTTCTCCCCTTTGGTGGCAGGAGGATGATTTATATCTTATGACTTCTTTACAATTTGCTTTTTTTTCATTGGTCTGCAATTCCACTTTACACCTAAAAGTGCTATGTATGGGGTGTCTTACATATAGCGGATACTTGTTCTTTGTTACCCTAAAATCTCTATTGTCCAGCTTCCATGCCTGCTTTTCTTTAATTATCAGTGAAAGATCACTGGTGAGTTGTTGATAGTCCCAGGGTCTCTAGTATCACTATGTGCCTCTTCTCTTACCATGTCATACCCACATTCCTCTGTACTGCACTAGGTCCCCACTTTCAAGCCTGTTGTCATACCATGCCCATAGTCCTCTATACTATTTCATTATGTGAAGATCATAAATGTTTGTTTTATGCAGAAAAAAACTCACTTGTTGCTGCCAAACAAAAATAAAGAGAGCTTAAATAGATCAAGACAACTACAGAAAAGCCTAACAAGATTCAGTCCAGAAGCCCGAGTTAATATCAGGGCTGTACCATCCATGTCAGTACTGTAGTTTTCAGGCTACAGATGCAGAAAGCATTAGTAAGCTATGTAAGCAAAAAAACTGAGTGGTGACAAGGTGGACAGATGCTGAACCAGGCAGTGATAATACTTAACTTATCCTAGTAGTATCGGAAGCTTTAAAGGAGATATCAGCTGCCCTTCCTCTCCAGGAGAGGATGCAACCATGTACCAAAACACATCATATGTACTGTGAAAACAATATATTATTTAATTTCAACTATGAAGTAAAACCACAGGTGAAAACAGGATATATTATCAAATAGTGGAATTGCCTAAGTGGTTTTAGATACACATGGTCTAAATATCTTTAGGAAATAGTTTGATATTTGACTCCCCAACAGCAGTGTGATATGTAATCACCAAGAACATGTTTACATAGTGTAATACTTTGAACATATTTTTTTAGAGTTCAGAGCAAAATCAATTTTGTAATGAAATATAGTGCTTGATAAAGGCTGGAGATCCACTTTGTGGAACTTTTCATAAATAAACATTCATAATACCTCACAGGGCGGAGAAGCTACCAAAGTGCAGAAAACAAAATAGTTCAAACAAACCATACATTTTGGTTTAGAGTAAAATGCCAATAACCTATCATGGCTGTAATGGTATGACTCAATTTAATACTGACACATATAGATCCCACAAAATGCAGAAACATTTGGGCTGTTATTTTTAATGGCCTTTTAAAGACACTAACAGTAAATGCAAATAATTAAACATCTTTATTGCATTGTTATATGTGACAATGAAATTAGAGTTGTTTTGTATGACGGCTGTACTGGGTCTAGCTGGCGTGGAGTTAACTTTCCTCACAGCAGCCCATATAGTGCCATGCTTTGCATTTGTGGCTAGAATGATGTTGATAATAAACCAGTGTTTTTGCTATTGCTGAGCAGTGCTCACACAGCATCAGGGCTTTCTCTCCAGCTCTTCTCCAATGCTCCATCCTCCCCCTCTTCTCCCTGCAAAGGCCAGTAGGCTGAGGATGGGGCAAGAGATTGGGAGGGGACATGGTTGGGACAGCTGACTTCAGCTGACTGCAGGGATATTCTCTAGCATACAACCCCATGCTCAGTAATAAAAGCTGGTGGAAATGTGGGCAGAGGGGTGAGGGGGTGGGGGGAAGACTTTCATTATTAAGGCATTTTTCTTCCAAAGCAACCACTACACTGCCTGAGGCTCTGCTTCCCAGTGGCTGGACATTGCCTGCTGTTGGGAGGTAGACAATAAATCTCCTCATTTTGCTTTGCTTCCATGTGCAGCCTTTGCTTTTTTCATTGAACTGCCTTCATCTCAACCCATGAGCTTGCCCATCTTATTTTCCTTCCCTGTCCTGTTGAGGAGGAGGGAGTGAGAGAGCTGCAGGGTGGTCAACCAACTACAATGCATTTACTTAAAAACAGTGTGGTATTGCCACTGTGTTCATGTGCCAGAGTCAAAAAGAATAAAATTGCAGGCTCTTTGAGATGGACTCTCCAAACTGTTGGCATTAATATAAAATCCTTATTTGCAATACCATAATATAGAAATATCACATTGATAACAAGAAAGGTAGGAACTGTTATTTTAGGGTCTCTTTATCAGAGGGATGAACAGGAAGTAATTAAAATACATGAAATAAACAACAAAAACTTAACCAAGTCAAATCCTGAAGTCAATTACAAAGCTACTGTCTATGTAAACAAAGTTTAGGAGATAAATTACCCAACTAACAGTTAGAAACTTTTCCAAACCACTATATATAGTCTCTCTAACCCTTAAATAAGGCGGAAACTGTTACAGATAATCCAAAGATAATATTGTCATTTTCTAGGTTATGATTTTACTACATTACACAGGAACACACCAATACATTCAAAGAAGATGAAAGAAATGTATGTTTCTGTAACTTAGCCTGATGTTAATTACAAGTGAACCCTACATGTAGTTTGAAAAAAAGTAAGCGTTTGTTCTACAATGATCCAAGGGTTTTCTGCAAGCTCAGAATAACATCTCTGTTTTTTCCTTTTCTCACACATGTGACAGAGTTCAAAATTGTTGAGTATTTGATAAGATACTATAGAAAAAGACAGCAGGTACAAAAGTCAATAGATTATAAACAGAACTATTATCTAGTTCTTTGTTTTAGAAGTAATGTTTCAATTGCTTTAACAATAAGTTAACATTCTATTTTACAGATGGAAACTGAGTCAGAGGGAAGTCAGTCACAATTTGCTAAACTAAGAGAACAGAGTGTGTGACTTAGGTCAGGTATGGAAAACAAGAAATGTGTCATGGATATCAAACCCAGTCTTTCATTTATATTCACATAGTATGTGGGTACGTACCTGTGCTACACAGATCTAACTGCTGGTCCTTTTTCTGTTTTAAGTAAATGTCTCTTTACATTTTGGGGATTTTTTTTGTTTTTTAAAAGCTTTTCAATTCTCTGGTCTTATTTTACAAATTGAGACAAAAGTACTCAGATATATTTTCAGACTGCAGAGGTGTATATATACATTAAAAAAAGGCAAAAAGATGAAAATCCCAACAATTTTCCACACATACTACTTGTCACGGTTTAATCCCAGCTAGAGAAAAGCACCATACAGCTGCTTGCTCACTCCTCCCTGGTGGAATAGGAGGAGAGAATTGGGAGGGGTAAAAGTGAGAAAATGTGTGAGCTGAGATGCAGACAGTTTAATAGGGAAAGCAAAAGACACACACACAAGCAAAGCAAAGCAAGGAAATAATTCACCACTTCCTATCAGCAGGCAGGTGTTCAGCCATCTCCAGGAGAGCAGGGCTCCTGCATAACAGTTGCTTGGGAAGACAAACACCATCACTCTGAACGTTCCCCCTTCCTCCACCTTCCCCCAGTGTTTATATGCTGAGCATGACTTCATATGGTCTGTTGGGGTCTGCTGTCACAGCTATGTCCCTTCCCAGCCGCTTGTGCACCCCCAGCCTTCTTGCTGGTGGGGTGGTGTGAGAAGCAGAAAAGGCCTTGGAGTCGTGTAAGCGCTTCTCAGCAGTGACTGAAATGTCCCTGTGGTATCCACACTGTTCTCAGCACAGGTCTAAAACATAGCTCCACATTAGCTAGCATAAGGAAAATTAACTTTATCCCAAAAAGAGCACACCACTGAAGTCTGCGTCCCACTTGCCACTTGTGATATCTTCTTCAGTCTGAATAAATAAAAGTTTACTGCTCATATTCAGTGTATTTTGTGTTGACACTAGATAGGTTTTTAATCCTGTATTACAGGAAATACCCTTAAGGTAGGCAAAATTCTCAAGTCACAGAATCTTTCTGGTGGACTGCCACTGGTGTTACTTCTATGTAAAAAAGCCCTCCTGATTTGAGACTGGTAGGGACTGTAGCTCACAACTCACAGTAACTACTGAACATAGAGAGAAAGAAAAACAATAGAGTAACTACACCACCCACCAGAAAACAATTCTGCAACCAGAGCATAGAAATGATAGTGCTTCAAAAATATTCAGTAAAAAAAAAAAAAAAGCTGCTGATGTGCCCAACAGATATGCATTTACAAGGTCATTCAGGTGACTTAATTGTATAGAATTGCCCCTTATAAAAATTCCTGATCAAGCCCAGAGGCATGAGGAAGAATTAGATTGGAAAAACTATATCCGTTTGTTCTAATTTTCCACATCCATACATTTTTATAATAATTTATGCCTCTGCATAATAAGGTGCAAAATATTTGTAAAACATAATTCTCCATTCAGCTACAAATCTAGTAGCCATGACATTTTTTACATACTTTACAGTGATATACATGAACACATAAGGTATATTACTATACTAAAGAGTACAGAACTGAATTAAATTTTTGAGTGTTGTTTCATGAAAAGTTCCAAAATGCTGTAATGTTTTTCTTCTATTTCCCCCTCTACTATCCAGTTAAAAATGGTCCATAATTTCTGATTCACTATTCATATACCATTCCTGAATGCAAATATGAGTTGGTTTAGAAAAAACGAAAGGGAGAATTTCATGTGCATAGACTGAAAAGAGACTAAAGGATAGGCCAGAAGTATTGCAGTATAAAGGATGTCTTATAAGAATGGTTTTCCAGGTCTTTTTTTTTTTTTTTTTTTTTTCATGATGATCCAGGGTTTTTTTCTTTTAAAAAAAAGGACTGATAAAGAAACATCCTTTCCCCCAATAACTACTTTTGACATTAATACTAAAGCTTGCAGGAAGAAAAACATCTATATTGAGTTGCTTTGAGTGTAGGAGTACAGATTAGCTGATTGAGGGCAGGACAATACTATTTTCTTTCAAGATTTAAAAGAAATAAAAATAAAAATGAATGCAGTTAGTACAAGAACAACAAAAGAACCGGTCATGTAGAACAGTCAATGTTATAGAACAGTGAGATAGAAGTAATCATAATGAAGAAAGTTAAAAAATAGGAAAGAAATAAGAAAAGGAATTTTCTTCATTTTTAAAAAATGTAATACATTGCAAGTGCTTATGAATGAGATGTTCTTTAAAAGCAAACTATAGTTCTATATAAACTTTTCCACTCAGCTTTTTAACATGTTTTATCGTTTCCAACTTAAAGACTTTCTCTACTGTTAGCATGGTATTAGGCAAGAATAATTAGTTATAGCATACACTAGCCCATACCCAAATAAGAACTAGATTGACACCATCAAACTCGCCACAGAAATTCAAATGAACACAGGAATTCAAAAAAGTCATGCTTGTTAGCGTGACGCTTAATATTGAACACAATTGTTCATCTTGCATGTTTCCTATTTGAATGAGTGTGGAAATTTTATACTCCAGTATGGTAACAAAGGTTATTTAAGTGAATATATTTCTACGTCCTGATATGTATTCACTCTAAATATTAACAATGGAAGATCAATATGTGTAAATAAATACAAGCAAAAAGCCACTTACCTAATCGAAAGAAGTGCTCTATCAAATACTGAAGGTCAGGTTCCTATGTATGTACTTAAAGAGAAGGCAGTGAAGGAAGAAAACATGACCTGGATTTTACCTTAGAATCACTGCATCAGCGAGGAAAACTCTAGTAAGGAATAAGACCAACCAGCTTTCCTTCTGTCTTCCTCAGCAGGTGCGTAGTCATCAGAACCTTTTTCGGTTTGTATCAGATCATATAGGACTCTGGTTTTTAGATGAATGTAGCACAGCTTCTACTTTTTTTGTACCTATATTGAGAATTGAAACACGATTTCTGATATGGAGGACATCAATTTGGGGATTTAAAATTTCAGCTCACTCCTACAGCCAGGTTTCTTCACTAGTGCTCATTTTCAACTAGACCAAACATTTAACTCATTTTAACGTGTTTCTGCTATCCAGGAACCTGTTAATATTGACTCCAAGAATGCATTCTGATTCCCAAGTCAGTCACCTCTTAATTTATATTAATTGACATATTTCCTTCCCCCATGTTTTATAATGACTGTTTGATGTCATAACAGATTTCACATCTATCTTTCTGCACAAGAAAAATATGGAAATTCAGGAATTCTTATATTATTGAGGTGTGAAACATATGCAACTCTACAACAAGCAATAATTTCTTATTTTGCACAATTATTTTTTCCCCCTTCTTTGCCACATAAGTAGACCTAGGTATTTCCATTGCAAAATACATATTTAGTACAAAGATATAAAATTGTTTTCCAGCTGAAAGAGTATTGATATAATGAGTGTTATTTAATATCCCGACTAGGATATCGTGAACTAGGCAAACTGGAAAACATTGATGAAGCAAAATTGCAAAACTAACTGATCTATCCACATACATAGGTAGTGATAGGATGAGAGGTAACAGCTTTAAACTGAAAGAGGGTAGTTTTGGATTAGATATTTGGAAGAAATTCTTTACAGTGAGGATGGTGAGACATTGGAACAGGTTTCCCAGAGAAGTTGTGGATGCCCTGCAGTCAGGTTGGATGGGACTTTGAGCAACCTGGAAGGTATCCCTGCTCATGGCAGGGGACTTGGGCTAGATGATTGTTAAGATAATTTCCAGCCCAAACCATTCTATGATCTATATTTACAGACATAGAATTTATGCTGTATAAAGGAGAAGTTCTAAAACCCCATCACATCACTTTAACTCAATCCACAAAGCCTTGTTTCCTGAGGAAAGGGTGGCAGACCTAGGCCTCCCATCTCCATAGCATAAGGTCTAATGTGGTCACTAGCTGTGATCAAAATGAAATCTTACACCTTTTCCCCTTCGTTGCTTTTGGTGTTATAATAAGAATAATGGTGTCATAACAACTTGTTATGAGCATCACAGGGAACTTTTATTTCCCTGACAGTATCTAGAATAAGGTACGACTTGAAGTATTTCACCAAGGTTCTGAGCCATCAACAACATTTCTGTTTCTCAGAGGTCCTAAATGTGTGCTAGCCTTCATAATAATATAAAAATAAAGTAGTTATTCTAATAAATAAGGGTCACATAAGCCCATACTTCAATATTTTTCTTAGTTAAGAAACAGATCAAGTCCTAAGATCATATTTCTGTGAACAAAATAACTAGGATTTCACTTGAGATCAGTTTTTTGTTCTGTGAATTAATATTTCTAAAGAGACTGTACAGTCTTTTAGATAAAATAAAACAAACCTTAATTTGCTAATTAGAAAAAAAAAAAAAAAGGGAGTCTGTCATTAAAGTGATAATTATTTGCATTGTCACCATATCTCTAAACAGACACAAGCACTGTTCTGGGCTAGCTTCACAGGGAACTTAGAGTCTTCAAGTATTTCTTACAAGGATGAAACAAATGTACAGTCAGCAATATCAACCTGACACAAAATCCTTCTCATTTAACACCTTTGCATCAGCACATTTTTGTACAAGCATCTTCTTTAAAAAAAAAGGTAATTTTTTTTTTTTGTGTATATTGTTACCACCTATATATATCACCTTACCAAAAAAAGAAGCAAACCCAAACCCCAACCAAATTTCTAGTTCAAGTATGAAACATGTTAAAAAGGTTCCACAATTCCTGAGGATTTTTTTACTTCATAGCATACTTTTCATATCCATTGGAGTCTGTTATATCTCTGGCACACTGGCAAAAAGGCAATTTTTAGATATTGATATCATTTTTCTGCAGCATTATCACCATTTCTACCATTCATAGATTTCTGCTAATCCTCCTCATTTATTTACCCAAGCTGCTGCTTCTGACAGATCTAATGAATAGCATATTCTGCAGCATGTTGACTGG
The DNA here is from genome assembly GCF_000699245.1 of Pterocles gutturalis. Classification (NCBI taxonomy): domain Eukaryota; kingdom Metazoa; phylum Chordata; class Aves; order Pterocliformes; family Pteroclidae; genus Pterocles; species Pterocles gutturalis. Next base: position 75,983 of record NW_010117862.1, read on the forward strand.
TAAAATATTTGAAAAACAAGGACAAGATCGACTGAGGTCAGTAAAAATAAATAGCTTATCTTTGTGCTACATCTCTTCTCGCCTCATATATTTTCCTTGTCAGAGACATCAGTAATGCTTCATTTTCAGCGTTACCATTTAGAATGGCTGCAGATTTAAACGTCACCCTTTATTATTGTTTGATGTGATAAAAGTTTCATCCACATGCCACCTCAATAGGGATAACTGTTTATCCAGTTCTTTTAGGAAAAGTATTAATTTTGTTTCTTAAACCAGTTTTCTTTATCTAGGTCTTTTATTATTGGTTACATACACTATTAAACAGATCTTACTAGACTTAAAGTTCCTGTAAAAAAGTATTTTATACGTTTTCTGAAAGGTCTTTTATGTGTTTCACATTTAAATTTGGTCAGGTAAGGGCTTGATAGCTCTTCCCAACAGGAGCAATGGAGGTTAGGTGACATAGTGAATTAACTTTAAGACTTTCAGAACCATATATGCACCCACACAGTCTGCATGCCTAAAGGAGTAGTAAATCATTGCACTGCCAACACCCTCCATGCCAAAAAAAAAGAAAAAAAAAATGTATGAGCTGCTGAATCTTCCTCCGAATTCAATTTGTGAGCTAAAAAAAAATCTCACTCAGCATCCTGCCAAGCCAGGCAAAAAGAATGGTGAAACTAATCAGTGATTTGTGTACCAAACCACAAGCTCCGTAAACAAGTGGGGCTTTCTGGGAGTCAGACCTCTTTCTCTGCTGGCCTCTGCTCAGTTCCCCCAAAAAACCCCAGCCTGTCCCTGGGGTGGGGGCCTGGCTGCACCCTGGGTTGTCCCTATGGAACCAGGGCTTGCTGACCTTCCAACCAGTGCCTTGGCGGCCTCACAGCCTGAGGCGCCCAGCACGGAAAAGCCTTAACAAAAATACAGCTAGAAAAATAAAAGGAGAAAGAAAAAAAACGCCTTTGGAAAGGGGAAAGCCGTTCCCCAGTAGCACCCCTTTTCTCCAGTGTTGTGCTCACCCTCCAACATGCTTCTGGGTCCCACCACCCGCTGCCCTCAGCATCTCTGAGGAGGAGATAGCTATGATGGGCTGCCCGCAGTGGGGCCTAGGCGAGGAAGTGCTTTGGCCTTTGTGGTGGGAGCTAATTCCACCCCTGCAGCCCTGGTTAGCCAGAGGCTCCTCCTTGCTTTCTCACCCTGGCCTGCTCCCTCGTCACTGCTCCTGGGTGCCCACTGGCCGTTGGTAACATGTCCCCTGCCCAGGGCCAGCAGTGCTCATGGCCGCAGGGCTGTCAGCTCCATGGGCACAGTGAGCATACCCAGCCCCAGCCAAACATAGCTGGGCATGGAGAGGGCGAAGTGCTGTAGCTCAGTGCTCTTTTCTGACTTCCATTTCCACAAATCCATTGGAGTCAGCTTGCTTGTAAGATGTTCATCCTGCATCTGTGCATCTGGGGAGAGCTATATTGTTTTAAGCTCTGCCCACAGCCGGTGGAGTCACCTCAGCAGTGAAGTGGGACTTGTAGAGGGCATGCACCCTCCTTTGACAGGGGAGTGGGGAATCAGGGGCTTAAAGCAAATTTAAGTATTGAAAAAAAGTGGAATATTGAAAAAATTGAATAAAATAAAGTGGAATAAATGGAAGCCTAGTCCTGGTGAAATGTTTCTTCCCTAGTCCCATCCCTGAAACCAACAAGAACCAGATTTTACAAAGGTAAAATGAACATCCCGCACACATTAATTCCTGCCAGGATTTCTGGTCATTCATGAAAAAAGGAAAGAGGCCTATAGTGAAACTTTGTTATCTGCATGAGCAGAGGGCTGCCAAGGCACATGCCATTTTAATAGACATATATATTTTTAGCTAGATTTTATTACACAAAAAATGGAAACACTTTACCAAGACCAGGATTTCACCCTATTCTTCTCAGCAGTTTGCTATTCAAAACAATGTTTTGTAGCCTTAACAAGGGTGAGCTCAACAGTCTCTTGTATCAACCTAGCTTCCCTAGAAAAAACAAATAAGTCAAAAGCCAGACATGTCTTCCCCCAAACCACATCCAAAGACTGACCCTGCCCCAGACAACCAGCAAGACAGTCCATCATCCACCACCTGCCCTTCCACCCAGCCCTTTTCCTTCAGGCTGCCCTCCTATACTGGTACCCCAACACCGTCACTGGTTCCCAGTACAGCTCCTCCATGAACATCTCCTTCAATATCACCCTTGATGGGTCTAGGATCATGGAGACAAGGCACTTCTTAATTTTAATTTTTTTTTAATTCTCCCCCACCATGCTTGCTCACTTAATCCCTCATAGCTTAATTCATTTTATATCCACCAGTCAGTATCCTCAGTACTCTTCCTCTTTTTCAGTACTCCTAGACCCTGAGATGTATATTCCTGCTCAGGATCCCACAGTTTCAAGCCCAAGACCTTTCGGATTATACAGAGAGGTTAAAACCAAAATTTTCTGAATTCTTAACATTATGATCACAGCTGAGGTAAAATCTTAATGCTAGGTAGTATGGAAATATTGTAATTTGCTACTTCTTTCTTTCTTGCAAATATGAACACTTCATATACAAACACTTCTAAATGTCTGCAAATAAGAAAAGGTATATTGTGTTTGCTTCCATTATAGGTAAAGAAATTTACCTTTTGCTAAAACTCTGCTTTAAGAATTGTGGTGGTTTGTTTTAATTTTCCTTACTATTCTGTTTTTTTTCCTATAGAGGATTAGAGAAGGATCCCATCAGGGGTCCTCTCAAGCTCTCAGCTTTGTTTATGGTATTTTATAAACAGCATTGTTAGCATTAGGAAGCTTTCCTTTTCTGTATTTCTATTCTGAGAAATTTTCATAATTAGGTATGTATAATTAAGATTTCCATTAGGTTTGTTTTGTTTTTTTTTTTTTGTTTTGTTTTTTCAGTTCCCCTTGTCCCAGTAAAAATGACAGATAAATGCTTTGAGACTTTATAATGCCTTAATTGTTCCCCAAGAGTTAGACTACAGAGTTAGGACCTGATTCATGCACATTTTATGCACCATTTCCTTGACTTTTTTATTTAACGTTTTGCTCAGAAACTTAATATTGCTGAGAAAAGTGCCAATACTACTTATTTACATAAATCTCTTGAGAATAGTTACCATGTCTTCCCTATGCACCTCATTATGCACTACATGCACTCCAAAGAAGAGAAAGAATCAGCTAATAACAAGGCATGCGATAGTCCAACTAACCAAATATATACAGCTTTTTGTTGTTAATACATTTTATTTCAACCTTTCAGATAAATCATGCCATGGGTTTCAACAGTATAAATCTGATGCATCTCATAAAAGTCACTCTGAATTCATACCAGTGTAAATAAAAACAAATTTTGAATGCTAAGAGACAGCCATCAAAACAATGATCAAGAAAATGTGAGCACACATAGCAGACTGTTTTTCAGATTTTATACATATTTCATCAGAAAACCTAGTTACTATTATGCAGGGGTGAGCTGTGAAAAAAAAATTAAAATAATTTGCTTACGAGGCATCCATAGAGTTAGTACAAGAGGTATCGTTCCTCTTCTCTATGGAAATGGGACCTTCTTGTCTGGACCTGAGACAGCAGTGGGAAGAAGAGCTTCCATCACAAAAAGGGTGATAGTGCAGCTCCCAGCAGAAAGGGTGGTGTTGGAAAGGAGCAGTCTGCAACAGTTAGCTATACCTGGAATGAACCACTTCCATTCCAGCCCTGCCACTGTGTATGATGGTATTAAATTAACTATAGTGCAACACAGTTGGAAAAAAAACAGTCATAACATACTTATTGTAAAGTATTTCTTCATCCAACATAAAACCTGCAAATTTACTTCCTCCACCTTTTCTGATAACTTGCTGGATAACTTCAGTGTCCAAAAAGCCTGTAGTTTGTTAGCCTAAAGGGCACTGAGCATGGTAGGAACCAGAATTGCTAGCTGTATGCCTCTGAGTTGGAGACGTGTTCTAGTTAGACAAAGACTCCTTTCCTGCTCTGACTAGCTGGATTTTTGTCAAAGAAGAAAATGTTTCTACAGAAGTCCTTTTCATTGCCCTACAAAACCCTTAATATTTTTTGTCGAATGTGTCACACAAAGATTTTGGTGACTGTTCTGCTGCTCCTGAGACTGCAGTTGTTAAAGGATTCTATGTTATCAGAGCAAATTCTCAGTGAAATCAGTTCATTATATTTGGTTGTTGGAATACAGTAAGGTCACCGAAAACTTTTTAAACAAGTAGTAGTTCCTTGCAATAAAAAATAGCAGTGAGGTAGAATTTAATGAGTTTTTCCTGGGTGAACCATGTGTTAAAAGACATCCAATACAGAAAAAGAAAAGAAAATAATCTTTCAGCTGCCCAACATTATATGACCTAAATAAAGTGGAAATGTACACAGAAAACTTAAACTTTTCTTTTTACACATTAGGAAAAAGATAACATTTTATTGTTTCTTATTTATGTCAGTGTTTTTCAAATTCCTCTCCTTTTCTCTCCCTTCATACAAACTCGAGATAGTTCAACAGAGATTGTATGAGATACCGAATGTTTGGGATATCGAAAAAAACAGTAAATCATTATGAGATCTTTCAAATGTTCACGGAAATATATATATGCATTTAAAAAAAAAAAAACAACACAAAAACCTCAAAACCATACAGTTTCTTTCCTTGCCTCCCATTCCCCTCTCATCCCCCACAAATAAAAGGTGACATTTTTCTGCTCCTGTGTTCTTGTAGTGGGTAAAAAACCCCATTGGCTTAATAAAGCTCATGTGTGTGATATATAACACTACAATATGTTTCTGTTACATGTATATGGACTTTTTGTAGGGTCATGCTGCTTCAATATTTCTTTGCAGTTCTGTTCTAGCAGGCACACATGTTGAAGGGTTACCAAATCTTGTAAGATATTTTCATTGTAGTACTGTTCTGTATGGAAAGACCTCTGAGCCACACAGGTTTACAGAATATGCTAAGGCTTACACAGAAGACACCTTCAAAAACATATACTTGGTTCAATAATGTACTGTACTTATCTATGGCCACCCAAGAACAGCAGTACTGTGAAGGACCATTATAACCCCAAAATACTAAGGCATTGTGACTGTCCTAAAGTACTTACATAGTCAATACCTACACCTGCTTTTTCTATTTTTTTCTACTTTCACCTTTGTACAATGGTTTCTCAATAAGCAAAAAACAGGGGAAAAAATCAAACACTGTTTACCCTAAAACGCTTCTTGCTAACAGACCTGGTAAAGCCTACAATTTATTTGTCTGTATACAAAAGTCAATGTTACAGTGCAGCTGATTTCATTTCAGGAACCACAGTCTATCGCCATGTTTTCTAATGAGCTTGTGTACACAATATCTGGAATAAAAATGCTTTCTTCTTGGAACAGGTACATTTTCACGTTCATCTTAACTTTTTTTGATAGAAAACCCATTATTTGTATCCTACACAGAAGCTTTAACTAAAAGAGGACATTATTTCAAAAGTTTACAATTCATTCAGAACCATATAAAGCTGGAAGGGATTTTTTTTTTTTTTTTCTAAATGTTAACTGCTCATCTGATGCTTCAGAAAACAGTTTTTGGAGTAAGATCTTCAACAATGTTAAAGACACCTCAGAACGAACTACTCAGAAGAGCAGTCAGGAACAGAGATGTTTCAGAAGTTAAAATCACCAGTATTATAGCAGTGTCTAAATGACCTCAAAGTGGAAGTGTTGAAGAAAAAAAAAAAACAACAACAAAATTCTAGATTTCTAATGATCACCTTCCGGTAATTATATGGTTCATTTATTTTATATTGTCCAGATACTTTTTTGGGGAGGGCATAGGGAGAACAAACCCATTAGGCAACCTGCAATGATTGCAAGTCAATGAATTGAAAGCTAAATGATAGAAAAAGACAAATAATTTGTCTTCTTCTAGTACATTTTAAAAATTGTTAAACTGCCGCTTTTAAAAAGAAGTTGAGTTTTAACTTTGTGGTCTTTTAGTACATCTCCCATTCAAGCAATCTCCTCACTGGTGTCTGCAAAGAGAATTGAGATGAGTCTGTTCATTATCTTATTTAGCTAATGAGGTTTGATAAATATTGTAATAGTTTACTTTTTTCTTAATACCACATAATTTTTAACAACTAACAAAATTTCTCTCTTTTCAAATAGCTTACCACAGATTCAGAAGTTCACAAGACAGGTAAGGTATATAAATCTTGACTGATAGAATGTGCTAATACACATTCTACTTGTCTCCATTAGACGTCAGTCAGTGACAAAAGCATGATGAGCAACTTTAGGCTTTGGCCAAGAGCAGAGTACCTATGTTTCACTCTAAACAAGTCTAGTACAATAATGGAGGAATCTGTACAAGAACCTAGGAACCAAACTTTTCCTAAATGCTTTTGCCGTCAGTTTACATCTGAGAATACAAGTATAGTTGACAGACCTTGATTTGAGATTCAGGTGATACTGATAAGGAATAAAAACTTTTAGTTCAATAAGAAAACACCAGTTTATTGAAGAAAAAATTTGCACTGACAAGTCTCTCTATTCACAACCATTTACAAGAAGTTTTGTAAATGCCAAGCTTATTCTACATATGTAATTATTTCTTCTTTTTGTAAGACCGTAAGATGATAACTACTCTTTAGCTTAAACGAAATATGCCTGCTCTAATTATTTCAAGTGACTTATTCAAGAAGAACTGAAATGTTTTGCTTTACAAATATTTACTAATATTTGACTGAAAAAAAAAATATTTAAACTTCCACAGAAATAGTTTTAAAAAATTTCCATTGGCTCATACTCCACTTTCCCCTTTACAAATGAATACTATAATGCAGTTCTCATCATACTACTGATTGAGACCACACTTCACTTATTACAGTAAGTGGCTGACTGATTATCTCATGCTAGCAGTCCATTACACTCACTGTTCTTAAACTGGCAGTGGTGATTCATTTTCAGTTAGGAATTGAGGGAGTCCTAAATTGTCTGATATGTGTTCATATAAACAGAAATTACATCTGTCCTCAGTCTGAGTGTCTCAGTAAACTCTGGAGCCAGCTCGGTATAAATGAGGAGAAAACTGCTAAATTATTCTTAAGAATGATGTGCAGCTGCTCAGTTTGGAAATCAACTCTTTTTGTCTCCTGGGTCTGCAAAGCCCAGCTGTGCTAACCTAGTCACAGACAACTGCTCCTCTGCTCTCACAGGGGAGGGGGGGCGAAGAGGGAAATGCTGATTACTTTATGATGTAGAGGTGTCTCCAGTTTATTATCTCTGATGCAATAATATCTTAATTTAAAGTATGATCAATCATCCAGTGTGGTACTGTTGGAGACATCACAAGGACAACCAAAACATTGAATGCAAAAAAACCAAAACATGAGATGTAAAAAACCCCAAAACTAAAACCCAAACTGTTCTCTGTAACACTTGTTATGGTTTGTATATCCTCTGCTAAATTTCCAGTGCATTTTTCTCTGTGATAAAGAATGATAACTGACCTATGGCTCCAGAGACAACTGACTGGCAATATTCATATTGGATTTTTTTCACTTAAAAATAATACATCATTTTATAAGTCATTCTCTAGATGGCAGTTCATTATTAAATGTATTTCTAAAGAACCCTTAAATATCTCTTTCTGTAGATCATTTTTCTACTGCTTCTGGAAAACTCTTTCTAACTATCCCCCTTTTACATTAAATCTTTAATTTATATCCTTTTCTGACAAATCATATATTTCCTCTATACTCTTCTAAACAGTTTATAATCCTGTTTACAGATCTATACCATTTATAATCCTTTCCAACTAGCTTCATCCAGGAAATTTAGTGAAATATTAGTACTAAGTTGAACACACACAAACCATTCTGATAGAAGACACACTTAACCAAATTTCCATTCTTATTTCAGTCTGAAAAGAATAAAAAATTTGCATACAATTTCATTAAATACATTAACAAATACATTGAGCAAACTCTGTTGCAACAACTCAAACTAGACCCCAAAATTGTTCTTTCCTCTTTGAAGATCTGAACTTTTGCTTGTAGGAGTTTACTATACCCTAGAAGTAAAGGGAGCCAAGATAAAAATGTAGTGTATTGTCAATGCTTGTAATAAAGGGGAAGTAATCAGAAGCAAGGAAACAGAAAACCTCAACAAGATGAAACCACAGTTTTGAAGACCAGGAATTTTATTTGCCTGTGGACATATGCAAAACAAAATTGTGTTTTGTTGGGGTTTTTCTTTGTTTGTTTGTTTGGGGTTGTGTTTGGTTTTATTGTGTTTTTTTGTTTTGTTTTGCTGTTTTGTTTTGGTTTGTTTTCTGGTGGATATCAGTGAAAGTACAGAAGGAGCAAGTACCAGTATACAGTAACAAGGCATCTTCTCTGAGTACACAAAGCACTAAGATGCTATCATCCATAGGTGATGAGCAAGTACATCTATTTATCTAATACTAATGGAGAAGTATCTAGGTAACTTTTTGCCATTTTTCATTGCTGATTTTTCAAATTCACTATCTATTCTCCATTAGGTTTCACTGTTTATGTTTTGTTTATTTTTTTTCCTAACTCAGAATAATGTGTTCACATCAAATATATATTTCTTGTCTCTTATGTTTGTTGTGCTGCAGCAGAGGGATGTTTACATCATGGAACTCAGAAAAGCTGGGGCATAATTCCTTGAGGTATAACTTATATACAGATATATCTCTTTCCTTCTGTAGATATCCAAGATTTTATTGTGTGTCCAAAGTAAATGATCTCTGTGTTAGCGAGTGTTACGAATACAGTAGGAAAAGAAACACTGTTATTCCCTGGCTGTTATCATGCCTATAGCCCTCCCTCAGTACACTGATGAGTGCTGTCTCTATCATATACTTAAAAGTTCCCATTTTATTTTAGCTCCATTCTGGTACTTGACAAATCATATATTTTCTCCTTTAGATCCTAGTTTACAGATTATAATAATTCAAAACTTCAGGAGTGTTGTAGTTTTGACCCTGGCTAGCAGCAAAACACCGCAGCAACTGTTCCTTCACTGTCCCCCCTCCCAGGGATGGGGGAGAGAAT
>NW_010117863.1:0-6669 GCF_000699245.1 Pterocles gutturalis
CATGTCTCCAACAAAGATGTTAAAATAATTCAAGGTGAAGCTCTCACAAACATATAGGCTAAGCTCTGTGCTATTTTCCCTTGTGAGACTCTTCTCAGTTGGTTTTAACTCAGTTGCTCTTTGACTATTTGGTCTGTAATTTTATATCCTATTGAAGCGGAAAGACTCCACAACTCGTGAAAGTTGTAAAGTAGGTATGTAGTTTTTTCAGCGCTGAGACGCATGGGGGATAGCTCCACCAAAGACATGCGTGCCTTTTCGCAAAACCTATCCCTCTATTTATTCCCCAAAATGTTGCATATGCGTTAAGTTTAGTAATCCATCCTTTCATATTAATTACCCAGCCCCACCTAGCCCCGCTTCGTATTTTAATTAGCTAAAGAGTCCTTCTGCGCCTGCGTAGTGCTCCCTGGTGGTCGTCCGGTGGTCGACAGGATGAAGTAAATGAGTCTTCATCGGAGCTGAACTTCTCATCTCCTGGTCTCTTGGTCTCAGTCCAAAGAACGAGGCTGGTTCCCATCTTGTTTAGAGGCTCCCTATCTCTGTGGCCTTGCAGGTGGTGTATGCTCTCCTCTCGTTTGGGTTAGCAGTTCCTCCCCCATTATCACAGCTTTGATCCTCTCATCCTGTCTTCGCAAGCACGGCAAACGTTAATCATATACTGTCCGAACAGCTATTCTCAATTAGTTATTCTTTCGATCCCTTCTAACTTTAAACCCCCCTGTCTCACTATCTTTTTTGCCTGAAAATAATTGTTTTAGAAAAAGGTAATAAGCTAAGATTGTTCAGCATTTTTGGGACTAGGCTCAATGACAAAAAAAAATAGTATTTCACTAGAAATAGTATTTGTGCAACCTTTAATTTGAAAGGTCTAGCATCTCAGAAAAGAGAGATGTTGCTGAAACTATGGATAATGCTTTTTCACCAACCCTATTAAAACCTACCCAAACTCAGCCAAATTATAAATCCATGTGTTTCTTTCTTTTCACTTGCTTAGTAGAGATTTGTTGGGCACGACAGGATTGCTGGGAAGGAGGCTGGTGCTTAAGGTCAGCATTTAAGGGCTCTCTGCCACTTTGAGGACTGACTTGTAGAAGGCACACAGACAAACTTTGCCTCCACAGAGCCCCCTGAGCCCTTAGCAAAGCTTTTCCATTTTAGGTGTTTGCCCATGGTTCCTGCCAAGCGTTAGTAGCAAACATAAAGAAACTTCCTCACTTTTTTTCTAGTCCCTTTCCCTAATGATGCCAAGATTGTATGAAAAGAGGAAGGAGCAGTTTATCTTGGATTATGAGTGAGGAGGGAGGTAGTACTTCATGGATCCAGGTGGGATTTTAGAAGAGGGGCTGGACATAGGTTGTAAGAAGGTAGAAATACAGAGGATGAATACAGAGGAAGGGAAGCTGTTGCAACATACCAAAGGAAAAGTATATAAGGTCCCATTAATTTGTGTTCCACCTAGGAGTGTCAAGTCCAAACCTGAATTCATGCACTATGGTGATATTATACATAGATGACACTGGGCTAATGAGACAGGAGCATCTTCTCACCCAAACTTCTGTTTGTTAAGCCCCTCAGTGCATCAAGCCTGAGGCATGTTGAGGTGAGCAACCTGAAACAAGAAATTGAGAGACCCTCAGAGATTCTCATCCCTCTACCAGCTCACCCATGCTGATTGTGTTTGTCTATTCAAAGCGCCTACTGAAAAGGTGAAAATCAGAGAAAAAAACTATGGTCTGAGATATGATTGACATCTCTACAGCAGAAGCAAAGAGAGACCCCAGCCGTCTGGGGTGCTGCTCATCTGTACCAAATGTGACACCATGAATCCCTTCGTACCATAACTTGATCCATTTCCTTTATATGTCCCTTCCCACTTCTGCAGCAAGAGACACAAGATCTCTGCAAATGGCACCTTCCTTCATTGCATATTAATTTTTTGAACACTGGCTGTTGTTGGGCATTGAAAAATCTGATTTATCAGACCAAGCTATGTAAAATAGCCTCAGATGTTTTGTATCAAATTTAGCTTAACTCAAATTTTAGGCTGTTTACTGTAATCAAAACGCTGTTGGGTGCTCTTTATCCTGGCCCTTGTCCTCAGTAAATCACAGCACTGGGGAAAATAAGACAATTCTGTTCAGTATGTAGACTTGGGGTTTGATCCTGGTCCCAGTGGAGTCAACAGGATATTAATTTAAAACTATTAGGCTGATATTCAAAGTAGAGAAAGAAAAAGACATTGGATTATGATTGGAAGATGGGGTGATGATTTAGAGGAACCTGGTATTTTGAGAGTAGTTATGTACATTTAAGAGAAAAGATCTTACAAGACACCACAGTCAACAAAAATAAGTGAAGGGGGAATGAATCATGTCAAAGCTAGCTTTATTTTCCAGAAGTTGTGTGATTATACTGAGATCCACCCAAAATTTTATGAGGGTCTTTCCCTTAATTCCGTTATTTTTTAATTTCTGCTAAAAAACCCCAACAAATCCACAGCAAAAAACCCTTCAAGAAAATCCAACCAAAAACCCCCTTCTAAAATCAGTCTGGTGAACCAAGTCTTGAAAAAGAAACTCCAGAAAAAAACAGCAGCAGGCCTTACAAAACTTGGAGCACTTTTCATGATTTCCAACTAGTAAAAGCAGCCCACTTACTGGACCTAAGGGTGATTTGTGGTAAAGACTCAAAGTCACTTAGATCTTCTGGAATATGTTACCCTTGGAACTGAAGAGAAAGCAAGCCCAAGGGGAAATCTCAGAATGTGCCCTGTTTTGTAAGGATAGCTGTTTTCTGCAGAAGGCTTTATAGGTTATCCTTAGTGCTAAATGCTTTTCTGAGCATATGGAATTGTTGTTCTGTGTATTGTCTCTGCAAAGTGTGTTTGTTTTAATGTTTGACATATGTGAAATTCAGCTTTGGTGGTTACATTACAATCTTAAAATAATTATAATAATTTTTACCCCTACAGTGAATTCACTTTTTAGAGTTTGCACATTGCCTGGTTACTAACCTCTCTGCTGTGCTTGAAGTGCAGCCTCAAAGAAACAAAGTTCTTGTTAGAATTTAAGATGCGAGGATCCATTTCTGCCTAACAATCTCGTACTCCTGCATTCCCTGAAGTGTATCCCATCTGCTTTTGGGAGCTCTCATTGCAATATGCAGTGATTGCAGGATAAGCACACCATTTTCCTGTCAATACTTTCCTATTAGCCTCCTGGATCCATACATCATCGTCTTGCTGGCCTGCAGTTTGCTTATCTTTGTCTCTGAGGCTGCCTTTGATTTATCTAACACCCAGGTTAATGAGGCATGGAGCCCAGGGTGGCTCCAAGGATAATGCACTCCTGTATAAAAATGCTTAAGGAAGGATCAAGTGATAATCCATTCTAGACTAAAAGGCCTAGCTCTTCAACAAATGTTGTATTTCTTAATCACTAAGCTAAGACTATAATAGCTCCCTGTTAAGCTACTGCCATCAGTAAAACTATACACTCTAACTGTATGAAATTTACAAAAGAACTGAAAATTAGATTTTAATTTGTGTTCCAAAAAAGGCAAAAAAGTTTATTTCTAAGCAACAGTTATCACCATTATTTGACAGTGTTCTTATGCAAAAATAAGTTAGCTTTAATATTTAATTTACAGTAATAGTTTTATATTCCCTCACTGGGACCTATGTTTTTCTAAAGACAAAAATAACTGAAGCTAGAATGTTACTGTGGCAGGGATAAATCAAACTAGCTATTTCAATAATGGAGGTAATTACAAAGTGTATATATCTGAGATGTACTGAGTGGTTAGGGGTTGTTTAATTAACATAAAAATTTCAATATCATCAGCAAGTGTGGTGGTATCACAAAAGCATTGTTAAAAATGCATCTTAAAATAGTTATGCCTTTCTCTGTTCCTAGCTAGTACATAAGGCTAATATACTTTTACTTCCCATTTCTGCTAATTACCGTCTTACACAGAAACACTTTAATGAGAGCAAGGTGAAGCTCCAAGTAAGCTTTCAAGGCCATATTTATTTGTTTATTTTTAAAGGTCCCTACCGGATATTACTCTGATTTCTGTTTTGGCTTTGTTTTTTTTGGTTTTTTTTGTTTTGTTTTGTTTTGTTTTGTTATGCTTGGTTGACTTTCATATTGTGAATCTGCTCCTGAAATTGGTGTGATGTATAACCATTTAGAAAACTACATAGCACAAAATAATAGGATCATTCCTGTGGGATACCATGTTCATATTTTGGAGAAAAAGCCACACACAAGCAAGTTGTCCCACTCCAGCCCCCAAGGACTTGACCCGGGTAGTAAGTCCTTTACTGGTCACTAACCTACATTATTGAGATTTAGTTTGGATTTTAATGACGTGACATTGTTAAGGGTTGTTATTGAGATGTAAATGATCTTCTGTTGGGTTATTTAAGACACATGAAGGACTTAGTTTAGAATGAAAATTAGTTATTGATTATTCCAGCAATTAAGAAAATAAATTCTAGCACCTATATTAACATTTTCAGAAGTCTTACATTATTTTCTGCTCAAACTGACCCAAACAGCTACAATGATTCTTTAAGAATCTGGAAGATTTTAGAAAAATAAAAAAAAGGTGAACAAACATTGCTGCATTTGTTGTGATCTTCTGCTTTAAAAGTCGTTTTTCCTCCTACATCTACTACGGACTACAGTGGTATAAGACACAGCTGTCTATACAGTTGAACACTGTGGTCTGTAAATTCTTTAGTATTAAAGACAGGTTTGGAGCACATAAAAAAGAAAAATCTTCATCCTGTTTGGTCTATCTTCTTTTTGAAACTTCTATAATTAGATTAACATAATTTGTCAGTTATAGGGTTCATTTTCTCTTCTTGCTTTTCTTTCATCAGTACTGCTAGTCTACTTAAAAACATCCTGAGATAGGAGGCAGACTTTTCAGATGCCTGTTGTTATTTATAAACATGTCTTAATGACACTGGTAGCACAAATATTAACAAAATATATTTCCCTATCAGACTTAAAGTGGAGAGTGTGCTAGTTTAGACCTAGATATTTTAACTAGAAGACATGTTTCTTGCATTTATCACATGCAATAGTGCTGAGAAATCCTTAGAGGTTGTTACACACACCCAAAAGATTACACCGCTCTGCTATGTACTCAGTTTGGTGGCAAAAATTTGGGAATACACAACACAAATACATTTTATAACTAACTCAGCTTAGTCCTCTCTGTTTTTCTTTCTGTGCTACAAACTTCGGTCAATGAAGAGTGATAGGCACTAAGCAGAGACTCATACTTTCTACATAATTTCACTGTTTGGGTCTCAGTGATACTTTAGCATATAAAGTGTTTAGTTAGGGAAATGGCACAAACAGCTTGACTGGATTTTCCGCTAGAACTCATTACTTGATGTGTTGTCTGTAGACGGTACTGAACTCACAGAAACTAATACTGTGGTCATGTGCTGTCTTTTGTGTTTCTATATCGTGTCAGTATCCTTCACACCTCGGGTAATATTACATGGAAAATTAGCTGCCTACCCACTGCAGTTTGAACATGGCTTTCAGGAAACTCTTCCACACAGCGATATTTCAGTTTAAAAGTCCCTTTTAAAATTAGCAGCTAATGGCAGAAGATTGGCATTTTCTAGCACTGACTTTCCTTCAACAATTCTCTCTGTCTTATTACATACTTTTTTCCCAGCTCTCTCAATCCTGCTGTTCAGACACAGGCAAAATACCCACTGGTTTAAACGAGTTTTATATCCTCTTCTTATGAATACCTGTCATCAGTTCAATGTCTGAATCATCAGAAGGGATACTTAACTCCTCTTTCTAGATGTGACAGACTGCGTTGCCTCTGACCTTAGAGGAGGATTTCATGAATTGGTATTTGCAACAGCTTTCACATCAGTGTCTACATCCGTTAACCATATGATGGCAGCTCAGACATTTTTGTTTTGTTTGGGGTTTTGTTTGCTGATCAGTCTAATAAGAGATAAGCAGCAGCTCCTAGTATATGCTTTTTTTTTTTTTTTTTTAGCTTTTCTAACTATAGGGATTAAATGTTAGCTCCCATTGTTAGTATTTTGAAACACAGAGAAAATTGAATGGTGTCAATGTATGTTGAGATATAACAATAATATAAACATAAATGTTTGCCCTGATTAGACTTAAAGAATATTTGATTTTTAGATGAAAAAAGCAAGACATATCTGCCAAAATGCATTAACAGATATTCACGATTTAAAAAAAAAAATAGTTTATTTAAAGTATCAGATATATAATACAGCTATAACTCCTCTGAATAACCAGGTAGTAAAAAGAAAACAAATATTTTCTAATATTTTCTTCATACATCACCTGGTAACTATTGATTTATTCAGATGCTCCCCTTCATAAAGATCTCTTCCAGTGTATCTTCCATACAGCAGCGGAAGTGTTTTTTGATTCAACTTCGACTCAGCTACCTGTGAGTTTTCCAGCAGAGTAGCTGGGTTAAGAGCAATCATGTGCATGGTAAGTGCAGAGATATACACAGCTTAAGAGGTGAATGGACCTCTGGAAGTGCCTTTAATATATAGGAGAAGTAAGTACTCTTAGGTACTAATGTAAGGGTGAGATTTCAGATGAGATGAGAAGCCTCTGAAATCTTCCCAGCAAGCCC
>NW_010117863.1:6692-99020 GCF_000699245.1 Pterocles gutturalis
TCTTAGTAAAAATCAGAGAATCATAGAATGGTTTGGGTTGGAAGGGACCTTAAAGATCATCTAGTTCCCACGCCCCTGCCATGTGGAATGATACCTTCCACTAGACCAGGTTGCTCAAATCCTCATCCAACCTGGCCTTGAACACCTCCAGGGCTGGGGCATCCGCAACTTCTCTGGGCAATCTGTGCCAGTGCCTCACCACCCTCACAATAAAAAATTTCTTCCCATTATGTCTGTGCCAAGTGAAACTAGGGCATTATCCTGCAGAAATTAAAAAAAAACCAAAAACCAAAAAACAAACAAACCCAAACCAAATGCAGTTAACTAAAAAAAAAAAGAGATGATGGAAGAAAGTATCCAAACACATTTCATAACACATTCAGTAAAAGAGTAGCAATTCAAATTCACTGGCCTTGCTTCCCAAATGTCACTGTAGCTGTGGGCCATATCTCAAAAGTGGGTGTTTTTTTTTTCAGTGGAGGTTGTCTCCTGTTTTGGAACTTACTTTTCTCTAGACAGATTTTCTAAAGAGCTCAGCACTTCACTGCTCCGTAGGTAGCATAGCATCACAGCATCCCAGCTCCACGAGACTGCCTTTCTTTCTAGATGTGCTATACCAGCACCAGCGGTGCATATATCCAGTCTTCAAAAGCACACTCCAGCATGTTTTCTGACCTCTGATTGCAAGCAGAGATTGTTCCCCTCAGACGTTCTCATAATGGGGATGTGTATGATGTGCTGCTTGCATATAGAAAAGCATGAAGCTGAAGACAGGAATATGTGAGTGAATGCAGTTTTGTGGCACTGGAGGCAGGGCACAGTGGAACGGAGTCTATAGATGAGCACATATTGTGAAATGCAGGTATGTGTCCAGCTCCCTGTTGAGATACCATCCTGTGGACTGTGAGGGAAACATTATCCGTCTCCCTTTCTTGAAACAGCATCTGCTAAGCAAAACAATTGTACCTGCAAATATCATCTGATACAACAATTTTAAGAGAGAATCATGTATCTTACATTAATAATAAATGCGAAGCAAAGCCTGATAGTTTATTTTTTAAAAATAAATCACACCAGTGCATACTTAAGAAACATTCATAATAAATGCCTGTTTTAGGAAAAAAAAATCCTTGATGTTGTTTAAAGTATTAAAGGTATGTTTTTCTTTAATAACTGCAAAAAATATTTGAACACTTTCAATCCATCGTTCCTCTTTGTGGGCATTCTTAACTTAATCTCTATCAATTCTGCAGAATTTACTTTATCTTTTACTGTTAACTAAGATGACTGATAAGATTTGGATAACTAGCTGTCATGACCAAAGACATCTAAGGAGCTGGCTGAGGAGAAAGTTGATGGAGCAGATCTGAGTGGTGCTGGTGCCTCAGGCCATTTGGGTGCCTTTTCCTTGTGGTGCCACAAGAAGAGCTCAGATGCAGAAACCATTGCTTCTTGTGGGCAGTCACTCAGATGACTACATACGCAGCTAATTAATATACATGCAACTCTCATCTTTCCTATCTAACTCATCCTTAAGTCACGAGGAGCCATTGCCATTGCTTACATTGCTCTGTTCTGTTGTGTTCTTGTGTAACACAATCACAAAACCTTATTAGCAGTGGGGTTTTTTTTTCATTATAACTGTTCAGATTTATACAAAACATTGTCAGTGAGTAATTACACATTCATCTATCTATTCCACATCATGTGTGAGCAAACAAGATTCTTCATGCAAAGCAGTGAAATGAGATGCACGATCTAGTGTTTAACTAGAATTTGGCTTAAATAAAATTAATTGAGAATAACAGAGTTAAAACCATATGAGAAGAGAGAATATCTAGTGGTAATCTAATACAACTTCTTGTTGTTCTTATTGCTCCATTTACAAAGCAGTTTCAAAGGGCACCACTTGGAAAAGGAGAAAGAAATTTAAGAACTCCAGATCATTAGTAGAGCATTTGGATGAGAAATTGCTCAGTTTCTGTAGGCAACTCAAGTCCTGCTTTTAGGGAAAAGTGCTGAACTCCACTGTGCCAACTGTCATATACTGGAATTACCCTCTGATACTGTGTTCCAGTAAATCTGTGGCTTAGTGAGTTTCTAGGCAGACATAGTTAAATGC
This sequence comes from Pterocles gutturalis, assembly GCF_000699245.1. Lineage (NCBI taxonomy): Eukaryota > Metazoa > Chordata > Aves > Pterocliformes > Pteroclidae > Pterocles > Pterocles gutturalis. The sequence goes on from NW_010117863.1 coordinate 8,815, forward strand.
AAAAGGTTGACCATTCAGAAGCAAAGGACAAAGAGTTTGCCTTTCCATCACCAGCAGGTAAAGCTCATGGGAGCATGAAAGAGGCAGAGGGGAGTGGCCATACCCCAAGCTATACTTGGGTCTATCTTTGTCTTGTCTGACAACAGAGGAAGAAGTAGTCTGTTGAGAAAAGTGTTAAGCAGATACTTTTGCTAGTTTGAATAAAGACATTTGCCGGCATGCTGACATCTACAGCTGAGGTCTGCAAAGGGAGATGTTAGTCTAAATGATGGGATTTGGATGAGCACACAAATTTTGTAGTAAAATGACTATTTCTGAAGTGTGAATGTGTTTTTTATGGGTTGCTCTTCCTTGGAAAATGCTGTAACTTTCTCATGTGTGACTACTCTTTTATCAAATGGCCATGGTTATCTGCACATGAAGGACAGAAGGGTAGGAGGCCCTGTGTTAGCAAAGTCCCAAGTGAGTTCTCCACCAACTACACAGAAGGATACATAAATCTAAATTACTGAAAAATACACTTTAGCCAATAAGATCACATAATCAATGGAATCCTGAAGCCTTTTTTCAGTCCTGTCTCAAAAACCACCAGCATGCAAGTCAAGAGATTTTGCTGAGTTTAAACTTACATTTGGTCATCAAGGCTGTTTTGTTCGAGCGAGATGAGGGGGAAGAGAATAGCGTGAAGAGAAAAGCTAGGTCACTTTTCTTATTCCCCTTTCATCAGTTAAAACTAACATATAAACAGAACAGCTGAACTGAAAGAGTTGCAAATCTCTTTCATGGTAATGCAAGCAGCTGGGTTTCACAAAGGGGTGATGTTTGAAATTAGTTTTCTTTTTCTAACTGAAATAAAAATGAACATAGGCATTTTTGTTAAATGGAAGTTATATAAAAGTGCTTCAGATGTTTGGTCATGAAATAGATCTTGTGTTTTTATTTTATTTTCTTTTTTCCCCTTCTTCACTGGCAAAATCAAAAGCAAGAAAGAGTGATGAGATTGCAAGGGTGAGGAGACAGTGAGAACAAAAATATAAAATCTTTTACAGTTACTTTGTTCGTAAAAAATATTCTCCCCACATTTTCAGGTGAAAGCAATTTGATTGTATCTTTTATTTGCTATCAGAAAGTTTCCTGTGTTTGAGATAGAGCTTCTTCCCAAAGGTCTTATGACTGAAAAAGAAAATGTGTAGTCAAAACGCTAGGGAACTTTTTTTTCTGCTGAACACCTTGTGCCCCTGAGTGCTAATGATGCACCCAATGTACGTAAAAGAGGGTTCCCTGAGCCCACAAAAGCATGCTGTTGTGGTTTGCTGCTTCACTGGTTGTTAATCTTTCTCTTCAGGTACCAGACTGCTCCTGGGTGTTTCCTTCAGTTCTGTAATCATATGGATTTGTATTAATGCAGTTTGTATGAGCCAGATGACTAAGCATCCAATGTGTAATCAGTCCATGGGTTCAAATCCTGACTGTGCCACGGAGTGACGTTGGGCAACTGTGTTAGCCCTGTGGCTGGGGATCTAAGCAGTCACGTGAAAATACTGTTATAGAAAATGTTGATTTCAGCAGATATAAGAATATTATGATGTTGAAGGTAAAGCAGTTCCCTGATTCTGATAAAGCTAATTTTTTCCTCATCAATGTCAGAAGAAAAATTTTAAATTTCAGATTTTCCCCAGTTTGAGAGTGCCTGGCTTCCTCGAGACAACTTTTGGACAGAGAATTTAGTCCCCAGCAATGAAATACTGTGCTGCAAAACTTTTTTTTTTCCCCCCTTTTCCCCTAATTACATTGCAGAACATCCATAAATGGGTGTGCTCTTCCTTTTTCCCTTCTGGTCCTTTTCTCTGTTCTCTTTATAAGGATTTAGAAAAAGTGCATTTTTTTAAAGGTGATATTGTTCTGTCTTTAGTTATTAAAAACAACAACAAAAGGTCAGATCTGATTTATCTTTTTTAGACTTTTCAAACCAATTTATATATTGTTTCTTTCAGCTAGAAGTAGATCTATGCAGCAAAATTTGCACTCAGACAGAGCTGTTTATTTTTTTCTAGGAGCTATTTGGACCCAAAATGTTAAGAACCACAGCAGGAGTAAGTTGAAATAACAAAATCTGTGTCTAGATTAAATGGGCTGCCTCCTGGCAAAGTTTATAGTCAGAACAGGTTCAGAGCTGGCACCATTATACAGAACTACAAGTGCTAAGCTAACATAACGCAATGGATGTTATCTGTAGCACTGTATTACCTTAATATTCCCACCGGTTAAGATATCCATCTGATTAGTCTGAAGATGTCATGTTATCTAGTAATGCCAAATATACATTAAAATGAGGAAAGCTATAGGCGTGATTGAACTGTGATAACATATGGTTTGTACAGTCATTGGCCTCTTAAGAACTTAACTTCCAGCTGGGCTTGTGTAACATTAGAAACAGGGATATCACATTTCCCCCATCTCTGCTTCTGGCAGGTGTGTGCTGGAGACTGACTGCTAAATACTTTGTAATTAGTATGCCTTGGAGCAGTCACTGTCATCTTACATCTGTAACTGGAGTGAGGGCACTGTTAGCATGACTGTGTTCATTTCTTTAACGTCCCAAGCCTACAGACCTATACAAGGCAGCCTGAAGGATCAGTGTTTGATGCATGAACCATAGGCAGACCTCAGAAATGTATCTAATTATACCAGTATCTGACTGCACTATTGTAGCAAGATGTATTATTCATAGACAAAAATGAACTGATATTCCAGGATAGAAAAATCTTATATATTCTGCCAGTTCTACAGTTCAATGTCTAATTGAAGATTAAGTAGTTTGAGACAATCAATAGCTGTATTTTAGATATTCAAAACTGTTCCTGAACTATTGTCATATTTCCCGGTGCACAAAAAAAACCCGTTGATATTGTCTTTCAAAACGTGTGAGAGAGAGACAGAAAGGTAAATTTACTGCTGAGATATAAAGTTAAACAATTTTCTGGAAACGCGTAGCAGTACCTGTAACCTTTGCATCCTTTACTAGCTCCCAGGCTTTTTCAGAAGCAGTATGTGGGTGTTGCTCATGATGTTTTCATTTATTTAAAAAACATAATTATCCCTTGTGGGGGCAGTACAACTGAAAGCCACAATAATTCCTTTTTGACAAAGTGATAGGCTTTATTTTCTATTGGTTTAATGCACAGTACTTATTTTAAAACCATCTGTTCTGATCAGAAGCCATATGCCACAAATATGAATGAGTGTTTAGACAGCAGACATCCCTCATGCAAAATCCAGAGGAAGGCTCCTCACCAGCTGCTGCAGGAGCTCTGATAATGAGGGGAAGTAGGTCCCATTTGAAGGTGTCTACAGTAGTTGTTTTTCAAGCAGAGAAGATTTAGTTTAAAACAATTTTTGAGTCAGTCATGTAGAAAGAGAGTCTCAAAAGCAAATGGGTCCTATTTAGTTCTTCAAATGCACCTTAAATTTTACTATGAACTCAGCTGCCAGCACTTAAGAGTTGATATTGTGTGACTCAACAGGATACACATCTTAGCAGGTAAATCACCACTTCCTTCACTTTTCTTCATAAATGTTTTATGTTCAAATGAAGATGCATCTTCTGTCATCTCCTACTCACCACCAGACATGGAATTTCACTTTGCAATCCTTCCATCACACCTTATAGCTGAGGTTATGTCTCTTAAAGTCACCTCTAGCCAAAGCATGCGGTCCTCAGGTCATTCTTACAATGGCTAATGAAACTCTTAGCTGTAGCTGTTATCCAGGAGTTAATCCAACTGATAAAAATAAATGCTTTGGGGGAGATCTTGTCTACCTTACTTTTCCTTATATCTTTTGGTGTTTAAAAAACCAACCTTCTTAAATTAAATTCTTACATAGACACTAAAAAAGGAGACTGATGTTTCTCAAAAAGTCTGAGACTCTCCAAATGTTTCCTAAAAAGTAATCACTTTGTTTAGACTTGAAAACACCTCAATTATGTGTCTAATGAGCATCGACAGGATTCTTTTTTTGAAGCAGGATCTATCAGGTAGGATCAGTTTCCTTTAGGAGGATCAGTTTGCTAGCTATTTCAAATATGATCCCTGGAATACAGTACACGCAATTCCTAGGCTTTAGTTACTTAAATAGATCAGATCCTGATTTTATTCCTGAACATACCTACCTCTAGCTCTGGGAAACTGGTGCACTTTTGTTTACATATAAGGATCTTGTTATCAGAAGTCTTTTCCCTATGCTTGCACTTTTTCTACATGTCAAATAACTTCTTAAGCTTCACCTTGATAAACTGAATAGATTGAGCACCTTTGGTCTCTAAGGCAGGTTTTCCAGTCCCTGAATGCCTGCTGCAGACACGAGATGCTTTAACGTTGGGAGTCAGAAACTCCCACCATCTCTCGAGGTAGCCTTTATCAAAAAGATGCCTTTAATGTTCCTTAAATGTTTCAGAACTCAGAGTTCTTCAACCTTCTGAAGAAGAGCTGTGTATGTGCCTGTATATTTAAAGAATGCTTTGCATTAAATTGTCAATATTCATGTAAATGTCTGAGACAATGTCTGATGGCAACCTGACTGTTCTTAGGCAGATAAAATTGAGATGGATGCCAGACTTTTTTTGAAGTCCTGAAAGAAACATCTAGCAAACACAATAAATGAGAAAATAGTTCAAAGGAATCTCTGAATCTGATATGTAATATCCTTCAAATGATTACTGATCATGGCAAGTGAAGGATAAAAGCAAATAGAGTTTTAGCCTCCACAACTTTTACAGTACAGCTGCTTGAAGACATTTTCCAGAGAGAAAAGGCAATGTCTCTCCTCCAATCTGGACTGATTTTGCTATTCAAAGGTCTGGCTTAGGGAAGCATTCACACAAGTTCGTTGAAGAGGTGTAAGAGTCAGAGGAAGAACCTGACCTAAGATACTCTGCAGTGCCCTCTAAGGTACCTTGACTGCCTGTGTTGGCTATAGAAATAAGCTATGGCAATGGGTCTGCTCTGAATAATCACCTAGAGTTCCTCTTGTTCGTTATTGGGTAGGCTAGTGATTCCCCACCAGCCTACGTAAAGGACGTTGTGGAGTTGCGCTGCCTGAGGCTACGCTGTAAAAACCATTGCATCCAGTAGGCTGAAACCCTCTCAGCTTTCCCAGCTGTGTGAGGGAGGTGATGTCCCAGCCTGGATTCATCCCAGGTAATCGAGGAGGGCACCTGTGGTCACCTCTAGCCACCCCTCTGTACTCGGGCAGCAGGCAGACATCACTGAAGGTGATACAGAACTTGTCTCTGTCCCAGGAGAATAGGATGACTTGCTCCTAGACTATGCATTTTGTCTAAATTGGGGTCCTGCTCTGAACCACCTTCTCAAGGAGACCAGTTTTGTGAAATGGCGTCAAAGCAGCTGACACAGTGGAGAAGAGCAAACACTGAAGTGCTATAGTGCAATAATAGTAAATTGTCAGAGCCACATTTGCATTCAGCTACTGAGACTTTCACTGTGTGTGAACTGCCAGTGTGTCTGATTCCAAAATCTATTATTATAAATAAACACCATTTCTGAATTTCTGTATATTATTTTAAATATACACCATTTCTGAAGACTTGATTTTTTAATCTGCTATTATTTAGCAGGGAAAAAAAATCTCCTCTCGTGTATGGCATATACAAATCCTTAAAGAAAACTATCTTATGTAGTAAGAAAAGGTTTATTGATAGTATCACAGTTCAGTCTTCTGTTTATTGATAATAGGTTACTATGTTCCCCAGGTGAGATTTTAATCTGGGAGAGAAATGATAATATAATACTTGTCTAAGTTCATATTAGTTATTTCATTTCTTCTTTCTCTTGTTCCTTACTTTTATTTTCTTCTTTCCTTGCTTGTAGCTCCTGCTTTTAAACTGTCTTTAGTTCCTGACACTCCATGCTCATGGGAGGCCCCGCACTTTGAGAATACTTGACATTCAGGAAAATACACTTTATATGTTAAAAATCAATGGTGACACAATATTTACAGCCCAAAGGCCAAACATTTGTGTTTCTTTATAGAGAGTAAGTGCTTGGAGACCAGCTTTGTGCTGCTAAGCTATAAACATCAGAGAATAATAATACCACAGTTTTAAACTCAATGGCTTGAGTGGGTTCCAGCATGGTTAAGTGGGGACTAACTGATTTTACGGATACTCTTAATACAGAGATGGATATAAGCATTATGTTTTTCCCCTCAACTGTGAAACAACTCTCTTTGTGTAAGACAGAGTCATATCTTCTGTGCTAAAATATCCATATGAAGTATAAAATTATAGGATAATACTTCTTCCTTCTCGTGAAAAAAGGTGGATTCTTTAAAAAGGTATTTTTGTTGAAGTCACAATCAATTCATTGTAAAAAAAGTCTGTAATGTGTTTTTCCTTTCTCTCCTTCTTGCTGTTTACACAATAAATATACACCATTTCTGAAGGCTTGATTTTTTAACTGAGAACGGAAATAAAGGCTACTTTAGAGATTCAGCCTCTCTAATACAAGAGGTAGTTCGTAATTTTAGCACTGTTTATGGAGATTTCTCTTATATTCCAGACAAGGTTTATAATGTTTTCATTTGGCATATTTTACTCTAATAGGCTTAATTTTGGTGGGTGAGACAAAAAACACCGCCAGGCATTTATTACATCATTAGAAACTGCACTGTTTATCTAGGGAACGTAGTGTCATTTGGTTTGTACGTTTGACCCCAGCTCGTTATTAGGTGCACTTTACTAAATCAGTAGAAGGAGATAGGTCACTGACGACTATTACCAAGCTAATAATAATTATAAGAGAAAAAAAAAAAACTGTTATTGATGTTTCAGACATCATTTCATATATGCTGTTCCTGAGACACTGATTTGTGATTTGCATTATTAGGAATGAACTTTCTTTGACCTGTCATTTAACATAAGTTAGACTGTTTGGCCTGATAGTTACATACTGTCCTTTTGAATGAAGAAATTATTATATTTAACTCTTTGAATGTATTTTTGAATTTTTTTGATTTCATGGTAGTTCTAGAAAAACATTAAAAAGAGAGGAGATAAATTAGAAATAGTGCATATGAGAAAAAAAATCTTGATGGATGATAAAGGGATCAATAAAATTTGGACCGTATTTTGAACCATTGAAAAATTACATGACTTCTGAGCAACACATATCACAAGAGTTTTATTATAGTGTATTGAGTCTGGCTGAGATGGAGTCAGTATCCCCACAGCACCCTCACAGTGCTGAGTGTGACACTGGCATCCAGCAGGGTGTTTATAACACAGCTTGGGAGGGGGCGGAGCCGGGACAGCTGACCCGGATTGGCTGTTCCAGACCATGTGACATCAGCTCAGCCATAAAAACCAAGGGCGAGGAGGAGGAGGGGGGTGTTTGTTACTGTGTTTGTCTCCAGGAGCAGCTGCTACACACACGGAAGCTCTGCTTTCCTGGGAAGTGGCTGTACATCACTTACTGAGGGGAAGTGGAGAATAGCATCTTTGTTTACCTTTTGTTTCTGTGCATGGCCTTGGCCTTTGCTTTGATTAAACTGCTTTTATCTTGACCCATGCGTTTTTCATCTTATTCTCCCCCTTTATTTTGCTGAAGGGGGAGTGATAGAGGGGCCTGGTGGGCACCTGGCATCCAGACAAGGTTAACCCACCACATATAGTCTCAATCTCGCTCTGAACATAACAAGAATGTGTAAGCATACAAGGCAATAACATTACTTCAGCAGGGCTTGTACTATAAGTTAAGTTCTCTGACCTGTGCAGCTAGTGGCTGTTTTTTGCTGATTGTGTGGTTCTCAATAAAGCTGAATACCCAGAAGTATGTAGAAATAAATAGATTGGGTAGGTTTATGCTTACAAAGTTGTTTCATTGAACCTTGTGGTACGATTCAGTCAATAAAAGTTTTCTTAAAAGATCCTTGAAATGCGTACTTTTTTGCTGGTTTTGCCCCATGAGAAAAACCTAAACTCTCAGTCAGGTGTCAAGTCCATTAGGTTTGTGATATGGGACATAAGTGAAGCAGGAGGTTTATATTTGCCAGATCCAACAAAATCTGCAACTGTGGCTCAGAATAAAGAAACTCGCTGTGAAAAACATCACATCATTTATTTCCAGCATGTGCCAAAATCTCACCAGATCAAGGCAATCTTTCCAAAGTGTCTGAGTGATCTCAATGGTCCATAAATGAGGACATGGTTGCTGGGACCCCTCCACAAGAGGGACATGCAGCCTGTGAACCCAGGAGGGAGGAGAAAACCAGTCTTTCCTCAGTTTCTCACAAAGTACAAGACAGTTGTGTGTTAGTTGGAAACATCTTCCAGGCTCTCCAGTTCACAGTCCAGGCACAACTGTTAGCATCACTGTGTTGGTGGTGGTTGTGGTTACCCTGTCGGGTGGTGGCCAAGGCTCCACGTGCCTGTCAGTGTGCTGGTATGGGACTGGTGAAGAGGTGAAGGGCCCATGCTTGTCCAACCAGCCATTTCCAACCCCCCAGAAGAAGGTGTCTGACTGACTGGAAGCCCAAAGGGTAGGGTGCTGTTTGAGCTAGTCAGTAAATCACTTTTCTTTAGTCACTGCCAGTTTTGGTAAAAAAAAAAAAAAAGTTTCTTTTATTAATAATCCATATGAACAATTGAAGCAAAATTAACTCTGAATTGGGGATTTTTTTTTGAGGGGGGTGGTTCACCAGAACTACTAGTACCAGTAGAAGATATGATTACTTATACTGGAAATTACTTATATGGAAATTCTTCAGCCTAGAAAATAGATCACTTAAAAGGCTAGAAAATCGTAATGGTATGGAGAAGACAAATATGTTTATCATCTCTAAGAGAAGAATTTCCGGCAGGGGGATTGGACTAGATGATCTTTCGAGGTCCCTTCCAATCTCTAACATTCTGTGATTCTGTGATTCTGTGATATGATTACTTATACTGGAAATTACTTATATGGAAATTCTTCAGCCTAGAAAATAGATCACTTAAAAGGCTAGAAAATCGTAATGGTATGGAGAAGACAAATATGTTTATCATCTCTAAGAGAAGAATTAGGAAGCATCATCAAGACTAGCAATTAGTAGGTTCAAAACAGAGAGAAGAGTTGCTTTTTAGCTGTGGAACTTGCCAGACAATATTGTATATGCTAAAAACGTTATTAGTTTGAAAAAGGCATGAAAGGACCCAAGACCGTCAGATAGACCTCCATTCACTGATGACAGAGAGTACTCTGGAGAAGTGTTATTAGCTGCTGGTCCTGTTAAATTATGGTTATAGTCTTCTTAGACAACGACTACTGTCCCTTTTTGGAGGCAAGATACTGGGCTAATTGGGACTTTGATCCAGCTGATATTGCAGTTGTCATGTTCTTGTGATGATATGTGTCATAAAATAAAACCTTACAAAGCCAATGTTTTTATATAACTTTTCAAATTTCTATTTTGGTAATGTCTTTCTTCTCCTCCCCCCCCCCCCCCCTTTCTCGAAAGTGCATCTGTGCCTTTCATTCTGGTGTGACGCTATATGGAAGTGTGTATTTCTGAATATATCATACTGCTTTCTGATGGTTTGTCTTCCCTAGGAAAAAAGCAGACAAGCAGGTTTTTTTCTTACATGTTTATAGTTGTGAGAGTCCGACTACAATGAATGAGACTTCGGAGAACAGCAGTGTTTCTGTTGCCATACCAGGAAAAAAAGATGTATTCTCGGCATGTTAGTGAATATGTGGTAAAATCCTAGGGAGACGAAGGCAAATCTCAGCAGAGTTAAGTAACAACTATATTCCTGTCTAATACTTTACACGCTAACATATTTTCAATCCAGAGATGATTGTGGATTTTACAACACTTCAACAGACGTATGATGAGAAGACAGAGGAGTGCAGTCCCAGTCTAATATAAGGGATCTCCGCAAGCTGTGACTTGCCATGCTGGATATAAAACATAGTGCAAATAAAAAACCATAATGCACAACACCGGCTGATGGTGACTAGGGAGGAGGGAAGGAAAAATGCCAGCACTGACCGAAATTTCACTCCATTTACACAGCAAAACTTGTTTTTGCTTGTTTTATAGCATCGTCCCAGATTTGATATTGCTCTCCATGACAGGTTACATCATTACAGTGTACTTTTAAGGCTCATGGCAGAGGGAGTAAGTAAAAATGGATATTGCTATCTGCATTTCACATACACAGCAGATTTTTTTTCATCTTTATTTGTAGAAGATATACCACATTGTGGAGAGGAGAGGCAAAAGGAAGCATGAGTTAGTTTACTTAAAATCACAATATCATTTTTTTCAGCAGAGTGTGCCCTGGAAAGAAGAGTTTGCAAAGGTTCTAATGACATTGGATAAGCACCTTGAAACAGAAATAAGCTGCTATTTACTAGCAACAAAGAATCCCAGGTTATTTCAGGAAGTCCCATAGGAGGACACAGTTCGAGACCAGGAGAGGACTAGTGAAAGGTCCCTGTATGTTTGCACACTTTGTCCTCATAATCTTTCTTAAGCATGCATTCTTGGACACTATAGTAGAGTTCAAAAATGTAGTGTCTAGAAGACACAGGATGTGGCCCTGGGCTGGCCCATTCAGGCCTTTCTCCTGAGGTCCTGTCCTCACCATGTGATCGTTCAGACTCGGGGAAGAGTGCAACAAACATTTTTCTTGGTAGTCACATGAGGGGAAAAACAAAGTAGTTTTAAGAACAGGGTCATCTTCTGAAGGGTGCCTGAGGAGCAGAATTTGCAAGACTGACCTCAGCATTATCAGCTCTGCACCCAGTCAGTGGGGGAAGAGTTCAAGAAGATGCTGATATGGATCCACTAGATAAGGATCCACTAGAGATGGAGCAGGCAAGTGTGACAGGCATGCGTGCCACACCCCATCTGTCTCCTGTGTGACACTTCTGTGAAACTGGGATTTGAAACTTGAAATGGGTTTGTGACATTAAATGACCAGGTGGGATGGCGAGTCCTCCAGGGGTTAATTCCAAGGCATCATGTGAAATACATACCCACTCCTCAGGGCACGGGCCAACACTTCAGATCTGTTTGCTCTTGGGTGAATAAGCTGCCACCAACCCAGGGCGCTGCCTACTCATCTGCCTGCTTCTGTCTGACCTCGTGCCATTTCCATGCAGTGACCTTCTTTCCCCACTCCCCAGAGTTCATTAAGGAGCAGAAAATACTCTCACTAGGAATAACGCTAGCACTCTCTGCCCACGGGACTCCTCTGCAGCAGGGCGGTATAGGATTGCAGCCGCCTCAAGCTACACCCCGGGTGTCCTCTTTCTGGCAGGAGACCTCTAACCACTAGGCTATTATGCAAAACAGGAGCTATACCACAGTAATGATAATGTGTGAGTTAAAAATGGTTGATGCAAGCCTAGCAAGTGAGATTTCCCCGGAGGCGCACGTGCTGCAGTGCCTGCTTTCTGGTTCTGAAGGAGCCATGGGCAAGACATAGACAGACACCTCCCTTAGTCATCCTGGAGGAAAGGACACTACTCAGCATTTGAGGAGAGTCAGGTGCCTGAGGTATCTCAGGTGAGGCAAGAGTTAGCCAAACGCCTCTCCTCTGTTTAAACATTATCAAAGGGTTGCAATTAAACTTGTGGCATAGGGTATTTTTTCCTCTTGACAGAATTTTTTCTTTATTTTTTTCTTAATCCTACCTGCCCTACACTCTCCTCTCTGGTGCATACTGATGATATTTCTCTTCCTTCAGTTAATTTGGGGCCCACTACCTCATTTCTGAGCCCCAGCTTCCCTTTCCTCCCCACAGCAAAAGCACAGGAGCTGACTGGGGCCTTGAGTGTACCAGAGCTGAAGCTTGGCTGATGTGCAATTAATGCCGAGAGCCTGATTAAAAATCACAAGCCCCGGGGGCACACAAGGCCAACTTTTCAACTGCCTCCTAGCCATCTTCCAAATTCACCCACATGTTTGGCTTCATATTTGCCTGGTGAAAAGGAATTTGGGCATGACAGTCAGACGATGCAGAATTAAGAAACCTGTTATTGAGTACATAGTTAATATATTCCTTTACCAAAGTTGTTTTGCATATTGTTGATCACAGACACATTCTCTTCTAGGTTATACATAAAATCTCCCTCCTAAGCACTCACACACTTACATACGAGTGTTTTCTGTAATAGAAAACTTATCACTCTGCTTCTTAATGAATGGTGCTGATGGGAAATGACCCCTGCTTTCCTAAACACACAGCAATCTAATTTGAACCTGTGTGCCAATTACTGGCCTCTGTGGAGCACTTTGCTGTGAAACAGTCAAGTCACAATAGGATTAGAAAGCGTTGCAGGGAGACCACAAGGGAAAGCAAACACAGGCGTAACTGCAGGTTTATTCCTTTAAATTGTCTGTAAATAGCACTGATAGCCTCCTCAGTGCCACCTAGGTATTGTTTCTATAAATCCTCTGCAGGTACAATCTGAAATGAATATAGACAATGAGTCTTTTATAGCTTACTGACCTCACTCACTGAGCTGGTTTGTCCTTATGAAGATTGTGGTTGTTTACTTAAGCATCCTCAGAAAATAAAAGTAGACAAAGCAGGACAGATATCTTGGCTGCCTCGAAGAAATTTTTCTTTCTTTTCTTCTTTTTATTTTTTTTTTTTAATTCAGACAATACCTTTTAATATTTTTGTTGCTAATTGACAACTGTCATTCCTGTGAGAGCAGCCATGCTTATTTCTGGATGTTCATGGATAGATCTGGCAGACAGAGAAGACACTTTCCATCCCACTGAATTAATACCTTTGTTCCAATCCTGAACCAACAGAGTAGTTTAATATGTGACCAATCCCATGTACTTCAGCAGAGGCGATGCCCTGGCCACTATCATAAATATGCTGATTTATCTTGCTAAAATCTACAGTTAACGTCTTTCAAGTTTTCTTCTTATCATCCTTTCAGTCCTGTCTTCTTATTCTGGTTGCTCATTCCAAAACAGAAAGTGTTTTGCTGTTTCTTTTGTACAAGATGTTATTTACCTTGAAGAAGACTTGCAGCCACAATCATAATGACATCAACAACAAAGAGAACACACTGAATCTGCTGCATTCACTGATCTGGAGACTGGCAGCTTTCAAGGCAGAGTGATGGATTGCTTTTTTTATTTTTCTTTTAATTTGGGGATAACTATGTGGAAAGAGATTTAATGAGAATTTAGAAATGCTGCTTCTTAAATGGCAAGAGGCTGCTAAGCACCTAACCTCCTGGCTCTTGACCTCATGGTGGGAGCTTTCTCATGGCTGGAACCTGCTGTGTCCACACACACATATCCCCAGATGCCACATCCCTCAGCTTGCTCACTGCACCAGCTCTTCCACATACCACATAACATTTGCATCCATATATAGGTGTCTGACTCCCGCACCAATCAAAATGAAAGCCGAAAGGCGACGGAATTCTCTCTTAACCCAAACCAAAGTTGTGGAGATGCTGTACACATATTTCACATGCATTAATACATCATTCATACATGCTTCATTAGAGATGCTGGCCTATCATGCATTAAGGCTTTTACCATCAGATTTACACAGCTCATTACATGCATCCATGCCCGTGCACTTGGGCTTGACCTCTTGACACATTGTGTTCAGCTTGGGACATAGGTGGACAAGTGCCTCACCCTGTAACAGGTAACATATTCACTGCTGAGCCTGACAAGCACTACAGACACTTCAGTCTGCTTCAGTGTAGATACGAATTCAAGTCACAGAAGGTTCAAGCTGCCCCACTGGTCTAGGAGCAGGAGTGGAAAGAGAACACTCAATTTCAGATGAAAAGTGCTGAGTAGCGGCATCCATCCATCTGTGCAAGTTGCGTCAAAGACAACAGGGCTGGGATGGCAAGTCTGAAAATTGGAAGCTGAGTACAGGCAGAGAAAGTTTAGGTTAAAGGTAGAAAGGAGGTAAGCCCGTGCCTTGAAATGTTTGCAAGGGGTGCAGCAGAAGGAAGAAGCTTCTGAGTATAAGGAAAATATGTCAATCTGTGGTAATCCCTTTGAGTACAGACAGATGTACTCTGGATATTGCCATCCTATTCCTCTTTTGCCAGAAAACATCTGTGAAACCCTAGAAAACCATACATAGACCATCAGCCTCTGGTTAAATCTGTCTGAAGACAATTGCTTTGGACTAATAACAGTTATTGCGTTGCCCATATCAAGCCCTAACACTTCCTGGCTTTTGGAGTGCTTGACTTTGCAAATTTAAGAACAGCCATTCCCCAAATTCTCAGTACGCAGTATCTGCAGAACATTAGCTAGTTATAGCACAACTCCTGTAGTGTGAACTGTGTACAGAATTCAAAGATCAAAATATGACCAACTGGTGAAGCTATATCCCCCTCTTGTGATGTGCATGTGCTCCTTGTTGCTACTCCTCTTGTACAGTTCCCTCAAACTCACTTTCTGGATAGACTTTTTTCTCTATTTGTGCTAACAAACTGGAATGTATCCCTATAACATGATTTACAGTTATTTCTGAATAGTCTCTGTAGGTGAGGACACCTGTCATGGATACCTAACTTAACTCTACAGACTATTATGGCACTGTTGCAGGAGTCAATCAGAGAATCAGATCAAGCAGACTGTAGCTGTCAGTACTGTCAATGAATAGTGATCACGATATAGGTAGCACAAGATGTGACTGTCTCTCTCTGTTTTCTGTGAGGAGGTTTCTCCAGTCCAGATACGCATAGCCAGCTACGTTAGAACATCCCTTTTTTGGAGTACCTGTACTTTCTGACTTGATATATGCTAAAATAATGATAATGTGGCCCTGGGACTTATCCTTCCCTACCCTCCTACCATTGCACCTTGGGTATTGTACTCAACCACTTTCTACTTGTGTCCATGGCATCTACCTTTTGAGCTCTCATAGCTCTTGTGTGTTCAGTCAGAAGCACAGACTACAATTCTGAAACCTGTGAAGAAGCTTTCCAGTGCCAGGTGGGTCAGGTATAGGAGATAAAACTCTGAGAGTTCCACCAACTAACTGTTGTGTGCTGACTTCCAAAACCCAGAAAGATGCCAAGAAGAAGACAAGGCAAAGCTCTTCACAGTGTTGCATGACAGGAGGACAAAATGTAACGGACCTAAGATAAAACAAGAGATGATCAGACTTCTTATAAGGAAAAACTTGTTTCCCATGAGGACAGTCAGGCAGTGGAGCAGGTTTTGCAGGGAGGTTGTGCTGACTTTGTCCTTGGAGATTTTCAAGACCTGACTGGACACAGTCCTGAGCAACCTAGTCTGACTTAAAAGCTGCTCCTGCTTTGAGCAGGCGATTGGAATAATAACCTCCCGGGGTCCCTTCCAACCTGAATGGGTCTGTGATTCTGTGACTTGTTATCTTGACTGGCTGCAGGATAGTGATTCTGTATTTCTCTTCCTAGAACAAACTTACTCTGCATTGAAGTCTTCACAGCACACAATATATGGATGGTCTGGAGATAATTCAGATGCCTCAATACAGATGTTTGTTGCCATTTCAAATGCTCTTGGCTCTCTGGCCTTGACTCCAGCTGCTACCACAGAAGGGCATGGGTAGTGCCTGTGTCATGTCTGCCACCAAATGTCTTGGATACATAAGGGTGTCTAAAAGAAACCAGATGCTTGTGTTTAGCCAGCCAGATCACTCTGACAGTTACTTCAGCTGGCCCAGTGACACCACAGTATTTAGAGGACAGTAACAACCTGCAGTACCATTTTAGCTCCAAGGCCATTGTTAATCTATACCATTTAAATGTTTATAATATGTACATATCAATTACCAGACCGAACCTTAATTAACCTATCTGTTCAGAGTGGTATGTACTAATTTCCTGTCTATCTTTGCAAATCATAACATTATTGAAATAAAGATAGTTCAGTTTGGAAAAAAATCAGCACAAAATGGATCATACACAAAATGTGGTCTTGCTGGGTTCAGTCTTCTAAAACTATGAATATTTGATCTCTTAATTTTAGTTGTGCCTTGAATTACATTTTAAAAACTCTGATTTTATTAAGTTTCATCTTAATAATTTAATTAGATAAAACCAAGATAAGAGGTTTAGTAACATACATTTTGAAATTAATGAGCTGAGTGCCAGAGGATGAACTATATTACCCCCTTCAAGTGCACATACAACACTAATTAATGTAGCCTAGCTTTATTTTAAGTGCATTTGATAATCTGCTATGTGCAGTACTTATTCTCAGTTTAAGAAGAGGAGCCAGAAAAAGAAATAAAGAAGTCAAGTTCATGCAGTCAGTGTAGGAAAGAATTTTTTTTTTCATAAACGTTTTAAGAACTGAAGGAATATAAACTTCAGAAGTTTAGAAGTAATTTTATTTTTAACTAGAGAGGTGAGTTAAGGTTAACACCTTCCTTTTGGAATATAAGTCTTCATTGAGGGGAAACACAACAATGGCATCTACAAAGGAAAACTGGAGGAAGGGCATTTTTTGACAGGTAAGAAAAATATTTCAAATTGTTTAACAATAAAATAATGGGAAGAGAGATTATAAAGGCAATTTAAGTGAGAGAAAAATAATTATTAACATTTGGATAGCCTTTTTGGAAAAAATAGTTAAAATGTTTGTATTTCATCAGCATTTTATACTGTGAACAATTAGTTATGTCTTTTTGAAGCTGCTTTTTGCCTGAAAACCTTTTTAGAAGCCTCTATGGTACTCTATTTTTTCCTCAAATCTACCAAATGCAAATTTCTAGGTTTATTCTTGCTATCAGTAGTATCCATATTAGTAGGAATTGCTACAGTACTGTTTTAAAGTAAGTAACATAGGTAAGGGATAGTGGCAAGTGTGAGGCCTGTAATTCAGTTGTGCAGTTCAGGAGATATTGAGAATACTGGAGAAAGGGTTGTGGGTTTACTGTAACTGGGAGATGGACTGGGAGCCTGTATACTGATCCTTGCTTCTCTCTAATATATGGAGCTTTAAAAAGGTATTTATTCTTTTAATAAGGATCCAGTGAGGATCCAGTTCATGAGAAAGTTTGGGAATTCTCACCTAGAAGCTGTCTGAATCCTCCTTGCCTTTCTCACTTTGCATCCAGTGAATGCAGGTTTTAGTGTTCAACTCCTAGTCTTTGTCCCACAAACAAGCAAAAAAGGATGGGCTTTCATAAGAAGACAAAACCGCTTGAATGCTCTAAATTAGTGGCAGAATTATGTAAAGCATGGCCTTTGTTCCTCTCCTTTTTTGGTATTGTTATGATCTTTGTTGTTCAAAGCCATCTGCCAGCATGCCACCACCAGTCAGTGAGTTGACCCCAGAAGAGGAAGCGGTGTAGATGTATCAATATAGTGAAGGGTCCAAACTCATTAAGAGAATCACAGTTGCTTAGTCTAAGCCTCCCAAATGTGTGGAGATGTGGCTACACAGCTTGTGGGCCTTGTCACATACCTCACAAGTGCCCACTGTGTGTCTAGACATCTATCTGGGACATCCAGATTGGCATCCCATTTGTGCCATGTGTGTACTGGCTTTGATTTTATGCTCCACACAGTACAGATGTCTCTCTTTTGTATTTTCAGTGAAGGACTAAAAATGCTGGTGTGTGCTTTGAAATCAATATTTATAATGGTAATACAGTATGTAGTCCACAAGTTTGAAAATCAAGCCCTGGATTGCATGAATAATACATCACTTTATAACAACAATACTGGAACTGGAGATGATAAAACAACCAAATGTTAAAAACCCTCAAATGAATAGCCAGTATGATGTAGATGTTGGCAAACTGTGGGCCAAGAGTGAGGACACCAGAGGGAAGACACGAGATGTTCTGAAGTGTTTTATCACCCAGACATCATGGGTGTCCAGGAAAATAAGCAACTGCTCTACATGGCATGAACCTTCTGAGGCCATACAGAAACATCTCATTTTATGATAGAAAAATGTATTTGGAGGACATATAGCAACAATCCCTTTTAGCCCTCACACTCCTTGCACTATGACCAGGAGCTCAAAGTGGTTCCTTGATTTGCGCCGTTCTTAGCAGGATCTGAAAAATATACCAGACCTCTGATTCTTATGTGAACTCTTCCACAATAAAGTAATGCCCAACAGTTAAGAACAGCCTGACATTTGCTTACAAGCAGCTCCCATGGCATGATATTCCAGTAATCAATCTGTTTACTTTTTATTGCTTTGCATACTTATGAGAGAAGCACTTAATTGCACAATTTGGCATGTGTTCTTCAAACCCTCCAGCATATGATACACGAGATTTTCTCACTAATTGACTACTATAGAAAAAAGGAAGGTAAACTTATATTTTCACCACCAACTGGTTGAACAACAGGAATACTTCTCGGTAATGTGCATTTCAAGATGAAGGGAAAACTCATTTTTGAAAGTTGGTAATATAAAATTACTGTGTGTTGTTCCAAGATAGCACCATACTGTCACTTCTTAAATTTGGTTTTGGATGGAAAAAATGGAACAAGCAATGGAAGAACTCATGACCTAATTTAAATATAAGGATACCAGTTTTCAGTTGGACTGCAAAGCAACATTTGCTCCCCTGCTCGTAGTGAGGTCTTTAAAATAATAAAAACAACTTATCTAGAAAGCTGTAATAATAATAATTAATAATAATGGTGATAATAATACAGAAACAATAATGAATAATAATAATAAAGTAAAAAAAAAGTTAAGCTGAAATAATGTATGCTATGTTTTATAAATTTTTACAACAGTTTTGAAATTCCAAAAGGTGAGCTTATAATGGACATGCTGGCAGACCTGTAACTGTACTGGTGTGAATGGTGCTGCTATAATGAGAGAAACTATTGCTTGGAATGAGGACAAGTGTAGTCTGAGCTTCTACAGTCCCTACACCCCTGGAGTACCATTCCAGACAATGATGAACTGTGGTCTCAATTCCCTTATTAGCTGTAAGACCTAAAAATTATATGTGCAATTAAAAGGCAAAATGCTGATATTACTCATAGGAAGCACTTTGTACATTAGCAAGGTACAAAAGTCTGCTGACACTTTGCAACAGAGAGAGTCAGCAGGGCAGAAGATTAATAGAGCCTCATAAATTTGCAGGGTGAAAACAGTAGATGGGGCAGAATAAGCATGTTGTGTTAGAGATAAATAAAGGGCATGGTCATCATGACAAAACATTTAACAAGGAGTACATTCCCTTCTTTTAGACAATTTGCTGGGCTAGCATTAGGCTGCTTTATGTAACTACATATAATCACCTCCCCGCAGTTCCAGCTAGTGTCACAAAGACCTTCTAGCATTTCAGGCAGAACAGTGTTGGGAAGAAGCCTTTTGAAATGAAATGGGTTGCCTTGTTTTTTCTTTTTGTTTTCTACAAAATATTCTTGTCATCTCTTTCTGGCCATGGGCTTGTCCAAGGAAATGCCATTTCTTCCAGATCCTTCTCACTGTTTGGAGCTAAGAGTCTTCTCGGCTTTGCATGTGCAAAACGAGAAAACAAGCAGCTTCTATTAATTAATGTGCACACTGTAACTCTCCTGCTGTCTAAGAATGGCTGTTCATTTTACTTTGAGAGAAACACTGGACTGAGAAATGTGTGACACAATTTTATCTCAAGTTATCCTGCTTTCCTTACCAGAAATGGAGGGACAGTGGTCATTTCAGGAAACTGTAAACTTCCAAAAATGAGCACAATAGGAATTAAAAAATGAACTATGAACCAAGTGCGACTAGTCTGTCAAACCATGTTTTGTCAAAAATTTCTTCTGTGTTCTGATGACAGCTCAACCTGAAAATGTTGTGATACATGAAATATCTGAAATATGATATTTCCAGTGCTTTTTGCTTTCAGACTGACTGAAGAGTTGAATATATGCATAAGAATGAGAAAACAACAGGGGACAAGTGTTAAGCAAAACAGAATAAATATAAAAACCAAGGCAAATACAGTAATAAATTAAGATTGTGTTGCAGTGATAGATGCATCCCCAGAGTGATGGAGGGTGGTGTTTGGAAAAGGAAGGAACGTGTGGCTGGTGTGACTGTGAACATGCATCAGTTTTTCTGCACAACTCATTCTGATGGGGAAGGAGAGGAAGTGCCCCTTGTTTATTTGGTAGATTGCTATAAGTGGGATAAACCATGGGGAGAGACTTTTTCTTCTTTTTTCTTTCTTTTATTTTTATTTTTTTTAAGCATGGATGCAGTTTGCCCATTCTTTGTGTGTTGCTACAAATGTAGAGCTAAAATGAAAAAAAGCAAAATAAAAAAAAGAGGGACAAACTGAGTTTTCTTATGCTTTCATATGTGTAGTTTGTATTTTCTAACACACACACATTTGTATAATGGCCGTCTCATTCTGGCCAATACTACCCTTGATAGTAAGATGTTTCACTCCTAAACCTGATAAACATGTAGGTGCCAGCTATGCTTTTTATGGTGTCAACAAGCGATAAGAATCAAAGCTACAACATTATGTATCAGGAAGGCTATGATTCTTCCACACTTTAGTGTTAAAAAGGTACTTTATAAAACTGTAATTCTGGTCCAATGCAAATGAAATTTCAATTTTTTATCACTTGCATACTTCCTTGTGAGGTGCCATGTTTTTTTTACTAACTGTATGAGAAAGAGAAGGTCACACATGAGGTAGGAAGTCATCAACAGGAGTCTGTGATCACCAGCCGAACTCACTTCCCTAATATGCGTGTTCACATTTTCAGGAAAAACATGTTGATGGGTTACATGGATAATTAGAACTGCTTGGATTGAATGTGAAATTTGAAGGGACTTGGGAAACTGAGTCCCATGTACTCTGTAAAATGAAGAATGGTCTAATATTCACAATTTCATCCTTGCAGAAGGGAATCTATTGGTAATCAGTAAGATAAGTTTGTTTCATCAATGATGGGGTAGAAATTGATGTCAGAAAAATGCATTAAGGTTTTTAAGGGAAGCTGTAGTCTCAAGGAGAATTTGCAAATCCCTCCCATAGAAGGAATATAATAAGCACAGTTCGTTGTAACAAAATGCTTATTTTGGAAAGCTTAAAGAAATGAAAAGCGCTCTCCCAAAATGAGACAATAGGGCACATTTTTATTGTAACATGGTTTTTTATTCCTCAGTGATGCTCTCTTTTTTGAAGGTTTTGAGGAAGCAGCCAAAATATTCTAGCACTCTTCTTCAGGGAAGTTTGCCTTAAGAGGTGTTTAAAATTATGCATCCCCTCTAAAAGTACCGAGGAATAGACCACGGTGTTTTGCCTTGTTATCATATTGCATGTGTATTGAATTCACTGCCATTGTCTATGCTAAATACATAGAAAGAGGAGAGGTTCTGGATGTGACAATGTCTGTCTGGTCTTAGGTCTTTGATGTGATTTCTTTAAAAGAAGGGAAAACAAGTAAAACATTTACAAGAAAATTTGAAATCACCAAAATAAAAATACACTCTTCTAACCAAGCCAGAAAAAACTTCCTGTTTTGTAACTTTGCTCTGAACCTGTATTTACCATTATTTGTAGACAGTAAACATGTTTAAAAGACTTTTTAAAATTTATGAACTAAATAATGCACCCTTACTTGGGGAATTAATGCAGTGTAGATTTGCTACAAGTGACATTAAAGAATAACTATAACCATTTACATTTTAAATAAGGTTGTTATGCTAAATAGAATTAGAGCATTTGTTGATCTACTTGTTCTAAATACTGCTGGCAAAAAGCCTCCCCAAAATATAATACAATGTTCCATTTGTAGACAACTGAATGCTTTCTTTTCAGAGACCAGATGCTATCCAGGCAATAACACCAGCACTAGGTCTCCTGAGATGCTTCAAATTTAATAGTTTTGATAAAGTACTTGAAGAAGTAGGTGATATTTTTGAAGTTTACAACTAGGAAACTAGTAAACATTGCTAGGAAACTTCCTAGCTTGGTACGGCCCTCAGACTATTACCCATTACTGCTCTCCCATGTGGGTGGTGATGAAGCTGCAATGCGTAGTTCAAGGGTGATCAAGAGAGACTTCAGGGCCTTGGAATGGTTGGTAAGGGAATCTGGAGAACAGGTTATTTTTTCCTCTCTCCTTCCTATTGCGGACAGAAACATTGGAAGAAACAGATGCACCCAGTCTATTAATACATGGCTCTGTGGCTGGTGTCACTACCACAATTTTGTGTTTTTCAGTAGTGGGTTGGTCTACACAGCACCAGGCTTGCTGGTGTCAGATGGAATTCACGTTTCTCAAAGAAGGTCAAAGAAGGGGAAGAAGGTCTTTACTCGTGAGCTAGCGGAGCTCATTTACAGAGCTTTAAACTAGACTTGAAAGGGGAGGGGGATGACAAGTTGTGGGATGATGTGCCAAGGTTAGAGGGACATGGTGTTAGCATGACCATGGAGTTCATTAGTCCAACCCGCCTGCAGTAAGCAGGGATATCATCCCAGAGTCCTGAGGGAATTGGCTGATGAAGCTGCCAAGCCACTTCCCATGATATTTGAAAAGTCATGGCAGTCCCTGGTGACTGGAAAAAGGGAAACATTGTACCCGCTTTTAAAAAGGGTACAAAGGAAGACCCTGGGAACTACCGACCTGTCAGCCTCACTTCTGTGTCTGGGAAGATCATGGAACAGGTCCTCCTAGAAGCTATGCTAAGGCACATGGAGGACAGGGAGGTGACTCAAGACAGCCAGCATGGCTCCACCAAGCATGAATCCCGCCTGACCAGCCTAGTGGCCTTCTATGATGGAATGACTACATCAGTGGACAAGGGAAGAACTACATATGTCATCTATCCAGACTTCTGTAAGGCCCTTGGTCCCCCACAACATCCTTCTCTCTAAATGGAAGGGATATGGATTTGATGGGTAGACTGTTCAGTGGATGGGGAATTAGTCGGACAGTTGCATCCAGAGGGTAGTGGTCAGTGGTTCAATGTTCAGATAGAGATGAGTGACAAGTGGTGTCCCTCAGGGGTCCATACTGGGACCAGTACTGTTGAATATCTTCATCAGTGACAGAGACAGTGGTATGGAGTGCACCCTCAGCAAGTTTGCAGACAACACCAAGAAGAGTGGTGTGATTGACATGCCTGAGGGATGGGATGCCATCCAGGGGAACCTGGACAAGTTCAAGAAGTGGGTCCATGTGAACTTCATGAAGTTCAGCAAGGCCGAGTATGAGGTCCCACACCTGGGTCGGCACACCCTCCAGTATCAATACAGGCTGGGGGATGAAGAGATTGAGAGTAGCCCTACAGAGAAGGACTTGGAGGTACTGGTGGATGCAAAGCTGGACATGAACTGACAATGTGCCAACTGGAAAGCCAACCATATCCTGGGCTTCATCAAAAGAAGTGTGACCAGCAGGTCAAGGGACGTGATTCTCCCCCTCTACTCTGCTCTTGTGAGACCTCGTCTGGAGTACTACATCCAGCTCTGGAGCCCTCAGCACAGGAAAGACATGGACCTGTCAGAGTGGGTCCAGAGGAGGGCCACAAAGATGTTCAGAGGGCTGGAACACTTCTTCTGTGAAGAAAGGCTGAGAGAGTTGGGGTTGCTCAGCCTGGAGAAGGCCCCAGGGAGACCTTAGAGCAGCCTTCCAGCACTTAAAGGGGGCCTGCCAGAGGGATGGGGAGGCACTCTTGATCATTGAGTAAAGCGATAGGACAAGGTTAATGGTTTTAAACTAAAACAGGGTATATTTAGACCAGATATTAGGAAGAAATATTTTACTGTGAGGGTGGTGAGGCACTGGAACAGGTTGCACAGAAAGGTCGTAGATACTCCAACCCTGTAAACATTCAAGGTCAGGTTGGATGGTGTTTTAAGCAACCTGGTCTAGTTGAAGATGTCTCTGCTCATTGCAGGGGACTAGATGACCTTTGATTATGGGATTCTATGATTCTAACTAAAAGTCATAATTAAGTGTCAGCTTCACTACAGTGGTTTTCAGCATTGTGGAATTAAAGAACAGGCCAATGCTGGGTATATCTAAGTATCATTAAAAAGATGGATTCTCAGGTTTTCAAGTGTTTGATCCGGAGCTGTAAAATGTAGATTCAGATCCAAATTTCATGAAAGATGTAAAATCTAAGGGTTTACGTTGACTCTAATCTCTGAAATGACATCTGAGGATTCATTTTATTACAGGGCTGGAAATTTTTTAGGTTTGTCAGATTCTCAACCAAAATGCAATTGCCCTTGAAGTAAAAGGATGTTTTTTAGGTATTCATGATGCTACTGTTACAAAGAAAATTTAGACTTATTTTCTCAGGTTTTTTCTTTAAGAGCCCTGGAGATTGTTGAGTATGTCCTGGTACCAGAAAGACACAGGACAGAGTCTGGATCTGAAGTGCAAATTCTGAGAGGAACTGCATGAATGTCTTAACTGAGTATCAGACTGCTGTATTTTAAATTATATCATTGTTGGACAAAGAATAAAAATCCAAAAAGTAGTACAGAAACCTCTATTCCTTTAACATTTCCTCTACTTTTTTTACTTAGTCTTATCCTAACTACTATAAAAACAATAATATTGTTGAAGTCATATAAATAAACAAATACAGCCCATCTCTGAAGCAAGGGAAAAGTTTTTCACTAAAGATAATAAGATTTTTGTGGTAAAAAAAAGTAGTTAAAATAAATAATAAACATTTTCTCTTGAATAAATTATTTGTGAATGTATTTTTTAATTCAGCTACTACCAAGTAACTAAGTTTGGTAATTTCTTTTGCTACTTAACAAATACATTATTCAAAGATATTTACTATTATTTGATCAGCTCTAGCTATGAGTACTTTGAGCAAACTCCTACATAAAGGATTCGGACTCGTAATTTGAGTAAATAAGTCTCATTGCTGAAAGGACTACAAAGAAATAAAATAGATAATTTTTCATTCTAGCAGAGAAAAAAATATTTATAACATATACTCAGCTCTGCAACAAGCATTTCCTCTGATGCCAGGGACAATTAACTTTGTATTCTAATTATGGTTGTGTGAAGTCAATGTGGAGACCATTCAAGAGACCATTTATTTTTAGGGAAGCACAAGTTTATATGCAGTGGGCCATAATCACAGGAGCAAGGTCAGACCTAAATACCAGGACTTCAGCATTTTCTGGATTTTCTCTTAGGTTTGGAAGAAAACCCAAACTATCCTACGGGCCAACGTATAAGCTCTTTTGGTGTTGATGGATAGGAGCAACAAACACAACCACAACTACTGCTGAACATGGCTTTCTGATCTTTCCTGCGGACTAATTTTGCATTTCAGTGAAGCAGGGGTAACTGCTATTAATTTCAGTCGAAGCTATTCCGGGCTATGCCAGGGCTGTAACTTGATCTCTGTCATGTGCTAAAGTAATGGGAAACAATTTACTTTTCCAGTTTACACTTATTGCCAAATCAACAGAAGTTATACTATTTAAATACCCTTTTGACCAGCTACCAACACCATTTACATGATTGCTATATTTGCCACAGAGACCTCTAAACCTTCCTTTTTGGGTCAGTTTTCATTCATCTGCTTTTACTGAACAAAGTAAAAATAGTAGTTACTTTACTATTTATTTGTATATAGATTTATTTATTGATTTGGCAGAGGTAGCTGAGAGGAAGCAATCTCACTGACAGATAAATTGAATTAGTCCTCTGTAGCTCAACCATGCAGAGTTCTTGTTTAGTAGGTGTTGCCACTTTAAGCAGTTAGGGCTTTTATTTCCTCTTCTCATATTTTGCAGATTTCTTATATTCCAGTAATTTACTGCATGGACAAAGCCTTCATTGTATGTCATCAAAGTATACTAAGATAATACTAAAGTGTAGTAACTACAGTAGAAAAAAGAAACGTAACATTTACCTTTACAGCCTGGTTAGCAAAACCTTAATAATACCTGATTACAAGATGTCCCCTGTACAATCACTGGGCTAAATTCCAATATTTGCATCCTTTTCTAGGTTAAGTTCTTATTGAATGAAGTGTGTTTTCCTTGAAAAAGTCTGAATAAGAACTTTGGGATACGGTCCTTTATGGTTAATTGATTCAGTGGTTTCCAGTACATGACCGAGGGCTGGATAATTCATTCCAAAGAAAGGAATGGCTAATCTTCATTGGGAAATAAATATCTCTCTCTGTCTCTCATCCTTTGTTGCAAATAACTAGGATCAATTAGTAAATGGGGAAAAGGTGAAGCATTTGAAGACATCAAAAATTATTAATACGAATGTCATGTGACTGATGAAGAAAAAGATGTATGCATTGAAAGACTAAATATCTGAATATCTGCCCCCCTCCTCTATTTTGAATCTCTCTCCTTTTTTTTTTTTTTTCACATTTTCTTTTAAGAAATAAGTTATTGCTTTTTGTAGAAAGCAACTTGTTTGCATTGCTAGTTTTCCAGAACATGATGACCATGTGTCATGGTTTAACCCCAGCTGGCAAAAAGCACCACACAGCTGCTTGCTCACTCCTCCCTGGTGGGATGGGAGAGACAATTGGAAAACAGAGAAAACTCATGTGTTGAGATAAAGACAGTTTAACAAGTAAAGCAACAGCCGTGCAAAAGCAAAGCAAAACAAGGAATTCATTCACTGCTTCCCATTGACACGCAGGTGTTCAGCCATCTCCAGAAAAGCAGAGCTCCATCACACATAACAGTTACTTGGGAAGACAAACACCATCACTCCAAATGTCTTCTTCCTTCTTCTTCCCCCAGGTTTATATGCTGAGCATGACATCATGTAGTATGGAATATCCTTTTGGTCAGTTGGGGTCAGCTGTCCCAGCTGTGTCCCCTCCCAGCTTCTTGTGCACCCCCAGCCTACTCCCTGGTGAGGGGGTGTGAGAAGCAGAAAAGGCCTCGATGCTGTGTCAGCACTGCTCATCAATAACTAAAACGTCCCTCTGTTGTCAACACTATTTTCAGCACAAATCCAAAACACAGCCCCATACCAGCTACTATGAAGGAAATTAACTCCATCACAGCCAAAACCAGCACACCATAATTAGAGTAAACGTAAATTAAATTCAGGATATAGTTGTATTATGGTTATACTAGAGCATCCATCTCCACAGCTGTCCTCTGCATGTTTGTGGTGCTAAACAATGAAAAATGGCTTTCTACAGCTATGGTCTAAAAGTGAACTAGGTGTGCAAAGCAGGTAGTTCTTGTTGATAAGACCTCATGGGCAAATATTTACGTACAAACTCCCTTGCTTGGCTGTCTTGTAAAAACTGAGGACTAAATTTCCTTTGCTTGCATCCAAGCCTGAAGTAGGTGTAAGACATTGACAGTTGGAAATAAAAAGACAGAAATATGTGTATTGCAGGTTAGTGTTTAAGGTAAAAAACATGGAAAAAAGTATTGTTGCACATGTATTTAATGATTTATTCTTTATCATTTACTTGATAACTTTTGCAGCCATTAATGTGATGAATTTTCACAGGGGCAAAAGAGAGCAGTGTGCTTTGAGTTGATTTCTAAGGGAAAGGAGCAACAAAAGTGCATTAGTGCTTCATGAGACTACTGACTTTGGAGAGTGTGACAAAAATTAGCTAACCTGACTGCTCAGGGATTCATTTATGTCAATGTTTCATCAAGGTGAACTGAGGCAGCAAGTCTGGAGACAACGTCACTTTTAAAGAAATCAAAGTTTGACATGATTTTGCCATGTATGGACTGTTTAAGATGGCAACACTTACATGGGCATGACATTTTTCATTCTTTTGTAGGCTATATATTTTGTTCATCTGAAATATCCCTGGTTGTACTATTTAACTGGCAGAGGGCGGAGTTGGCTTAAACTCTGGCAAAAGAAAGGGAGCCCCCGGCCAGCTGGGGACCCCTCCTCCTGCTCATTTCCCCAGCATTCAAACCAGGTGCCGAGACCCCCACCAGACACAGGCCTGGTTGTACCAGCCATGTCTTGCACTCGCTGAGTATCACTTCCCATGTTGTCTAAGGTGGTGGATACCACTGCATCTGTAAAATAAGCATAACAATACCTTAAAACACGCTTGTACATCTAGAAAAGCCAGCAGGTGGTTCCAGGCATGCATACAATCCATCTAATCCATCTAATGAGATGGAAGTCCATATTGTCCAGTTGCTGGTTCCCAATTATGTTTAGGGAAGAGCATACAAACAGCCTGAGCAAGTACCTACACTTCATACAGAATGCAATCTCAGCCTTCAGCAAACTGCAATTCAGGTTCTTTGTGAAAACTATACCTGAAAGTACATTTCTCTTTTTTTTTTTTTTTTTTTTTGCAAGATAGCCCACTGTCCTGATTAACCTGCTCTCTACGCAAGTTCAAGGGCATGTACTCACTGCCAGAGCCCAAACTACAAAACAGAGAGTCCGTTTTTAAAGTAAGAGAGATAACGTGTTTTGTGGTGAAACTTGCAGTCCCGATCCACCATTCATCAAAATCAAATCGCTGTCTGGAACATACTGCATCTCCTGTGTGGAGTTATTCCCCTGGGACCTGGCAATTTGGAGACATTTTCAGGACCATTATACTGGACTTGGTCATAGGCATTGCCACCTTCATCCTCATGTTTTGAGGAACAGATCTGATCTCACTTGTTTAAGAACCTTCTTTAGTCAAAACCTGTGGGAGTGCTCCAAAGCTCAATGAAGCTGACGAAAATAACGTAATAACTGTACCGAGGTTTTTGTTAAACCTTTGAAGCTGACATCTGTTCCTATACATGGCAGATGATGAGAAATGAGAGACACCTGTGATCATGTGTCTGAAGGCAGAGATAGATAGATTGATTTGAATTTACTAGAGCTGGAAATTACTGGTAATAATCAGAGGCAAAAACTAGAAAGTCCTGTATTCACTCCAAAACCAGCTTTCATAGTTTCTAAAAATGTTTTTTTAAAAGCAGTACATACCTGTTTTTAATGACCCAATTAATTTTGAAAAGGAACCAGTTATTCTTGCGGGCAGAAATGCCCACAGAGTGTGTGATTTAACAGTGCAGAAGTAGCCAAAGCACTTCCCAACTTTGGGAAGAGGATATGAATCCCTCATCTCAAGGAATCAACCCAAGGAATCCTCATCATTAGGATTTTGGCTCTTCTAAAGTAGGACTTGCTAATCTCCTTTGATGAAGTTGTTCTGCTTTGTAAAACTAATGAACTGTTTGTTAAAGCAGAGGCTTCAATGCTGGTCTCCCATATCCCAGATGAGTTCTGTAAATGCTGGGTTAAAGAGACAATTTCTCCCTCATGCTTTGATTCAATTAATTTTTAATTATTTTTTTAAATAAAACAAACTGTTTTGCAACCAATGATCAAACTGAGCATTTGCAGTACTTTCATTAAAAATTTCATATTACTCTTACTGATCCAAGGAGTCAGTTAGAGAACAAGACATGTTTTTGGTTGTTTTGAGGAGGATTCTAAGCAAAGAAACTGAAGTTTTTAATAAGCTCCTTTTGCAACATCACTTATACCTAGCGATATGCTGCTAATAACATTTAGGCTTCAATCCCACAAAGACCTGGCTCTTTGCCAAGACCTGGAGACATGAAACAGGGCTTGTATGCAAGGAAGTCTGTCTGTTTTTTCCAATTATATCTGCAGATCTAATGAAAGATGTGATTTCTCATTACAAACTTTTCCTTGTTTAACTCTAGGCTTCAAAAGTAGTCTCCTTGGGTTTAATTACAGCATGTAAATCTGAGCACACATATCACTCTTCACAGGATCAGGGCCTTGGCAATTATCGGGGCAGGTCAGGTATTAAAAATTGTCATAATTGCTTAGCACAGCTCTGAAAATGGGTTCATCTGCTGTGTCATATTTTCACGTACAGGTATCCAGCATCTCACAAGAAAAAGAAGTACCCTTCTTAGATGGATTAATGGAAAAGCAGGGAAATTAAGTCCAGGCTGACAAGGTAGACAGTGGAGTGTCGATGCTGGACTGCCAGTCCTGAGCCCCATCCACTGTGTGTGGATGCTGCTTTTTCAGACCCATCCTCTCCTCTTCTGTTTTTTGTTTGGAAATACTGGCAGTTCTCCGACTCAGCCTTAAATGTAGGCTTTCAACAGCTGGCACTTCTCCAGTTTAGCACTCTTTTTCACACAACAACTCATTTTTAAGTATTGATGTGCAGAGTTAGCCTCTCTGGTGCCAGTTCAATTCCTACTCAATTCCTGCTATTGTATTTAAAGCTTTGATTATTGTCAAGCGCTATTGAGGGTTTCCGGTGAACCTGTAAAAATCCTCTTAATCAATCTGGTCTGGCTGTACATTGTTCACAGCTCTGATTAAATGCATTGCATGCACACTGTATGAGTATGGAACTATCAATACATTTCTCTATCTATAATGTATACCTGTAAGTATATTTTTACATCCATATATGGACACACAGAGCATATGAAGGTGTGTTTATGACCTCAAAGATCATCCTCAAAGAACATCGCTGTATTACAAAAGAAGTAACAGCATGTAACGCGCTTTGTCAACAGTCATAACCACACTGTTTGGTCATCAGAATTAACCTGATTGTTCCATTCTATTTCTGTTGAATAATTGTCTAATAATGGGATGCATCCAAATAATTTGTCAGACTATTGGCCCAATTCCAGTGCTACTAGCAGCCATCGTTCTGTGTTAGGACACATTTGAATTAGTTTGCAGACGGTCAATACTTTCTTTATATGATTTTAAATTGTGATAATTTCATTTTGGACTCACTTGCAGATCTTTCAGTGCAGATCAATATATTTGACCATTATTTCTCATCAAAGCACTCTAATTCCTTTCTACCTTGGAGACACTAAAATGAACAATTAGCAAAAGATAGTCCAGCTAATATTATATATACTATTTTGAGGTTAGGGTTGTTTCATGTTCAAAAGTTCAGATGTTTCAGGCCAGGAAGAATGCAAAGAAATTGAAATTAGAGCTTCCAGATCCTCAGTTGTTGCATCTCAGGTAAATGCATTTGCACCAGTCTTTCTCTTACATTGTGGACTTTTCTCTCACAGAAATATAGGAAGGACATAATGTGCTTTATATAACAGCTACTTATTAGAATAATGGGGCAGAATTTGAGTGTCTTGAACTCACAGAGGAATAATTGCAGATGGATTTCTTCTCCATGGGTGCCTCCATGTCTCCTTGTCTCACTACTCTGGGTGGGAGTGGGGCACAGACTGTCAGACTGGGACCTGCCAAGAAGAAAGCCAGTAAAAATGCTACTGCTTTCAGGCGTGTGAGGTTGATCATAACAATATCATCAACTGAAAACACTTTATGAAGCCGTCTGATAATCTGACTCGTGGTGTCTCATTATTATTTCTAGTCAATCATTTAACAATATGCAAAAACCATCCAGATTCAAAAATGCCTTTTAGTAACCAACTGAAGTTCTATAAGAAAATATATTTTAAATGTTTTGCTGCTATAATTTTTATAGCTGTATAAAATATATGTATAGTCTATAGTAAAATGTAAACATACATACTTATTGTATTATTTTGTTAATTATATAAAACACATGAAATAAGATATATATTATTTGTATTACAGACATGTTTTCTCCAATACAGTATAATGAAGAATATTTTAAAAACAGATTATGAAACCCTTACTTGAGATGTCAAAGTTTATTATTCACTTGCTAGTAAAAGACATTGAACTTTTTACAAAGCAGACTTTTCCTGAGAGTTGATGGCTTGAAGATTTAAAAGATTTTCCAATTATTGATCCTTACTGATCACTGCACTCAGCAGATTTTTTCCCTGAATAAGGAGTATAGGATAGGGCCTTTACTCCTACAATGTAGGTGTATAACTCACAGGTGGCAACCACAGAAAATCTGCACATAAAAACAACTATGTGACCTGTTGTATTTTGATGGCATAGTTGTGCACATGCGTGGGAAAACACCATCTTCTGATGAAGAGTTGGCAGTTCATTATTTGGATGATCATTTTAGAGTGATACAGAGTATCTCAGTCTCACATTAGACCAGTATTATAGAACCATTATTTGACATGTTGTTAATAGCTTCCATTTTCTTAATAGCTTTTAGCAACCTAGTAAGCTCTCAGCAGCAATATTTTGTCCTTCACTTTGCAATGCTATGATTTTTGCTGTCATCATGTAAAAACATGAAAGATTAAGTCTGAGAGGTATCATTCTTGCTCTTTTAAATGTCTCTTTCTTCCCTGCAGTTTGTTGCCCACACTGCTTGCAGATGGGTGTGTTCTGCACATCATGGCAATCTGCTGCTGGCAGGGCTGTTTGCAACTGTGGGGCACGCTGTAAGGCACCATTGTCCCCTTCACGTTTGAACTCAAAAGGCTTGCACAACCTCCACACTGCAGGTCCCCCTGTAGCTAGTGGCACACTTTTTGCAGCTCTCTTGAAGACCTGTTTAACAATCAGATAAATTGTTCCTTGGAAGAACTTACATCGCTTCACTGGCTAGGATGACAAGCTTCACTTTGACAATGACCTCTAAGATGCCCAGGTTAAGTTAGCCAAATCCTTCTATTAGAACTTAAAACTTCACTGGCATTATCACTGGAGTATGGACCCAGTTCCTCTTCAATACTGCCTTTAAATCAAGGGTAGCATGGTTAAAATTCCACAGATACTATTAAGCGAAGTTAATTAGGTCTGATAAAATGTTCTAGCAATAATTTCTGGCCTAAAATGTAGTGCAACACTGATTATTAAATTAGAAATTTCCTGTTGAATCACAATTTGTTTATGACTCTCTTCCTTGAAGCCAGGGGCATGTCCCTCTGCAGATGTTATGGTACACCACAGAAGCTCCAGTAAAAATTCAGACAAAGCATGGATTCTCAACAAGGCTGAAGAAGAGCTGGTTATGTAGGAAAAAAACACAGTTTTGTTCCGTTTTCCATTATCATCCAGGTTCTCTGTTTGTTAAATGTACTTTCATCAAGCACCTTTTATTCATGCATATGTGCAGTAAATGGCTTTTGTATCTTGGCAAATTGTGTTTTTTTAAAATATCTTGTTTGATTTTTAGTTCCAGAATTTGTTTTAAATCTCTCTGTTACCGGAATTCATACTCTGGATAAAAATTTTGGAATGGTAGTGGATTAGAACTAAAGATCCAAGTTAAAATGCAGTAGCTTTCAATTTGGTAAATTATTTTTTCTTTCCAAAAAGTTAGGCAGGAAAATGTTAAGTTACACAGGAATACTGGACAAGTCTTAATTTGACAGTATTTTGGGAGGGAAGATCCTGGAATCAGATTTTTTGTGTGTGTGTGTGTTTTCACTTTTTCTTTTCCTATTTTAACAAATCTTAAAGCAAAGACAGGGATTTAGGCATAGAATGTCCTCCGGTGAATTTCGAAGGCATGAGGCATGGTGAGAATATTAAGATTTTTCAATGTTTGTTACAGTTCTTGAAATTGGCTGCACAGTCATAGTATTTTCTCAGTAGAGTTTTGCAGTCTGTGTAGTCTCCTAGATGTATTTGTTTAATTCAATGAATAAAAATAGTTTAAACAGCTTTTTTTCCTCTCTCCCTGTTAGCAATTCAGATTCAAAATCCCAAGGATCACAGTTTAACTTGCAGATTCTAGATCAAATGTAGATGTTTGTCTGCCACAAAACCTTCTCTTTACTTTTAGAAGGAACAAAAATTGTCTGTCTAGGATCACCAGAAATTAGTACTCATTATCTCTTTATAATTTACTTTTCAAGTTATCATGGAGCTCATACAATTATAGGATATAAGCTTCAGCATAATATTCTGGTTTCTGTAATTTTCATCGTTAAGATTATCAGTTATTGACCTCAGAACTCAAAATGTGCTTTAATCTTTTGATTTTCCTTTCAGCTTTAAGGTAACAGTGGAAGATACCGGAATTCTTTGGGTTTCTGTAGATGGGGAAGGCTATCTAGCAGAGCATGAATTTCTTTAAAAATTAAGGATTTTTTCTTATCCTCCACAGTTTTATGTGTTGATTTTTTTTCAGAGTGAGCTGATGGTTTTTTCGATTAAAATATCAGTGGAGTGGAATTTCAGAAGAGCTGCAATGGAGGTGCATTTCACGCTTATCTGCCATTTCTACTTGTGCTAAGAAAAAATAATTTTAGAAAATTGTGGTTAAGAAGACTGATCTCATTTATTTTGCAAGGCATAATTCCTGTGCAATGAATTCCATGGTAGACACCTCAGAGCTTGTTAGGTTGAATTTCTCCAGATCATCAAAATCCAAGATATAAACTTTAAGGGCTGTATGCATCACTTTCATTTTGTGAAGACAGTTGTACCCTATTGCATGGTTTCGTATCATTTTTTTGAAAACTCCTAATAATCTAAAATCCTAACACTTTATACTGCTCCTTTGTTCCTATGAGCTTAGATTGGGCACTCAAGCACTGTCCATCTGAAGATCCAAATTCTACTAGG
The DNA here is from genome assembly GCF_000699245.1 of Pterocles gutturalis. Classification (NCBI taxonomy): domain Eukaryota; kingdom Metazoa; phylum Chordata; class Aves; order Pterocliformes; family Pteroclidae; genus Pterocles; species Pterocles gutturalis. Next base: position 43,257 of record NW_010117863.1, read on the forward strand.
TCATCCTTCTAAAACTGATTCTTAACAGGTCCTTCTTACATGGGTCTCAAATGCTTACAGCAACCAGCCATAGCTAGTTTTTTTTTTTATCTTCTGAGAGCTGATGTGTAGGAGAAAAGTAAATTATTGTCATGAGAACAATTCATATATCCATGCCAACTTAAGTCAACAGCAAGGATTAGGTTATCTCTTTCTGCTGTATTTTGAAGTTCAACAGCACAATTGGCACACATCTGAATGAAGAAAAACAGACTAAAATGACACTTGAACAGACTGGATAATTTTAATATTTTGAGGTGTTACCCAAGACATATAATCAGGTGATATAATACCTGTATCCATCAAAGGGAAAAGTCACTTTGAAGTGTTCACAGGGTCCTTGCACACTCAATCTGGCCAGGAGGTTTCACTCCATCTTTACAGAGGATGTGATTTTCACAATATATTGCAATGTTTTTCTGGTCTCAAATGTGTCTGAACAGTTCAAAAGGTTAGAAAAATCTGTGCCTTGAAGAAATTTCCACTGTTGACCACAATAATGCATGTTCTCAGAGATACAGAGCCCTCACTAAAAAAGTGAAGAGCCCTCCTGAAGAATAATGTTTATATTGAAGCTTTTGTTTCTCATTTCCAAAGCTTGTAATGCTCTGATTGCAAGGGTTTCGTGCTTGAACCACAGTAAGAAACTTCTATTACACTGCTTGGCACATTGGAATTGCCTGCAAACTTCTATGTAAAAGTGTAAGATTTTCAGTTTCTTGCTTTCAGTTCCAAATATAATTTTTTTTAAACCTTGTTTTCTATAATAAATGCACACAGTGTATCGTATTTACCTAGGAATGTGATATATCCTTGTATGCAATCTTCAAAGCTCTAGCTTAGCTTGCTGGCTTTACTGAAGGAATCACTGTGTTGTGCAGGAGGTCACATTAGATTATTACAGTAGTCCCTTGTGTACTTAAAAATCTATGAATCTAAAATTATACAAATATAAATAATATATACACATATGTATGTAAATAATTTGCAATATTTTTTTCCACTGAGGAAAGGAATGAAGAAATAATTACACATAAGAGATATTTGTGATGTTGTGAAACAGATCACTAAGATACACATGGCATTCATAAACCATAGAGAGGATGGTGGCATATGTTCTCAGCATGACATAGTAACAAATGACTACCGTAATTATAAAACAGATACAATAAGAGAAGAAATCTAATGGTCTTTAAAATAAATAGTGCTTCTTACTCATGTTAAAAGAAAAATTTTGTCTGAGGAAATCATACGGATTTTTTTTTAAGCTAACCAGCTTTGTGTAATGAGTTTGGTGCATGTTATGGAAATCTTTGTTTCTTGTAACAACTTCCCTGTGGGAAGTCTACAGGATACAATAAACCTGAGGAGTAATTTAGTATTGCAAATCCTGTGTTCCTGAAGGGGAAAAATGCCATTTATTTTAACAGGGAACAGAAAACTAGTCAGAAATAGATCTTGAAGTCTCTCATGTCCCTCTGTGTGCACTTGAGAATTTGATTCTTCAGCATTTTCACAGGAGAGGTATTAGTAACAGAAATTATCTTCAGCATATATTTTTGCCTCATATTTTCATACATTAACACATTGTAGCTAACAAAAAGACCATTCTTGTGAATATAATTAATCTTGTATCTTTGGTATTAATGGAGTGCAAGTTACGGGTTTCCATCCAAGTATTTCTGAGGAAGATTTTTCCTTATAAATTCCAGTGACATTGCTGGTTTTAGTTTTTGGTGTCCTTCTGCAGCACTGGCTCTGCTTTTTGGAAAATGCAATAGCTTTTGCTAATTGTGGCATACGGAGCTCCAGAGTGTGCCCCTTGACACATCGTCTGGTAACTTGACACTGTAGAGAGGCACTGGAGAGTGCTGGAGCTGCAGCAACACCAGGAGCATCAGAATAAGCAGGTTGCAGGATGCGGGGGCGAGCACTCAACCTATGAAACAAAATGTTTCTTCTTTGCCATTCACAGATGCGGTTGGACTGTGAATCTCAAAGCAGAGGAAAGGGCTGGGTCTAAAATCTTGTGGTATTTTCTTAATGGTTGCTTTTTCTTTTTTTTTTTCCTACAATAGGAAGTTTTCCAATGTCTTTAGACCTCTGCTATAGCTGAAATCGGACACTAATATTACTATGTCCGTCTCCATTCTATTTATTGAGACTGCTATTATTATTTTTACCAGAAATTACTTTCTGTTTAAAATAAATAATTTTATCCTGTAATAAAACTTCTCAAAATAAATTGCACAAGTGCAAATAAAACTGTGAAAAGAATCCTTTATAAGTAATTTATGCAACACTGTCAATGTGGTTTATAAAACTGAAGTCATACATTTTTTCAGAAGTTCCTCAGTGGTTTATGATCTTGGACAGTGCCTACAACAGTGAGTTAGGAGCTGTGGTTCCTGTGCTTGAAGGTGTTCAGAAGCTTCTCACATTTAATGGGAGTCACTCAGTTAATCCTGGGGATATGAGACAAAATCAGTTGTGTTGAAGCTTACGCCTGTAATCACAGGTGATGCAGCTCCCCGAATCTTTAAATGAAGTAGCTAGGATGTGTAATGAAGTTTCTCTGCAAATGATTGTCTCTTCCGCTCTTTCTCCCTCTCTGTGATGGCAGTAGATGCAGTTCAGCCTAAAATTGATGACTTCTGGAGGGCTAAATTTGGGTCAAGGGGAACACTACCCTGCCAGCATCTGTACCTATGACTAAAACACTTCTGAACCAGCAGACATAGCTCCCATGGACTCACCAGGAGTTACTTATAACTTGCCCACAGACAAAACATAGCCTTGATGTACCAAATGCTTTGTCCTAGAGAAACACTCTAGGCTTTCTCCTCAACATGTGAGAGATCTAAGTCTCACTTTGAGCCCTCCAGATCCTGCAGAGCTTTCATTTTCAGTTTATGGTCTGATGGTTTTTCTCACTCAGGGAAGTTCACCTCTGACTTTCAAGTTGTTAACACTTTATTTTTTGCATGTATATTCACACTTACTGAATTCTCTGAGTGCCTAATTTATGGATTTGTCCTTCTTATTTAGGGCTCACTATTTTCTAGGTCTCTCTTTCTTGACCATTTGAAGAGTCTGGTATTTCAGTTCATTTTCCTTTGTTTCATTTCAATTTTGCTTCACTAAAGGGAAGGTTGTATTTTTCAAAAGCACCAGCAGGGACAGTAATTACCATTCCTATTTCAAATAATGTATTAGATCAAAGATTGAGGTTCATCTTGTCTATCTTGTCTGTCCCCAAGTTACTCATGAAGGTCTATACTAATTGGATACACTCCTTTTATAGTCAGCGAAGAAAGATATGAAGTTCTAGACAATCTAAAGATAGGCAGAATGAATCATAAAACATTAAATGCAATCTATCTTAAACACCTATTTTAGGCTGGAAAGACTAAGAAGTCTCTCTCCATTGATTATAGAGGAAGCCTAGAAACTCAGCTAGGATAACATGAATAGGTTTTAAATGGCTAAAATTAGATGAGATGAATCACACAATATATTCATGATCTGTTTGGAAATGTACTGAGAAAACAAAACCCCAACCAACAACAAAGATTTTTCCTCAGTAACTTTGTTTTAATTCATTTATCTTTATATTCTAGCTCTGCAAATTGCGGGAGTCTTTGGACTCACTCTGTTACACTGAGATGGTACACAGGTCAGTTCTTCTTAAACAGAACTTTCTAGAGGACAATTAAGCAGATTTTTTTATTATTGTTTAGAAACTAGATATCTGAAGAAATAAAGAGGACAAGCAACGTTCCAAATGGTTCAAAAATGGCTGCATGCACAGCTGTGCTTGAGGTTAGAGGGTAGAATTCTAAATTACAACTTGAAGAGTAAAGAGATTTGGTTATTTTTCATTATGAAAGCCAATATCTGAGTACTTGGAAATTGATAGGCTTTAGATCAGATGAGTTCCTAGGAGTTCCCACTGAATTCCTTATTAAATGTGTATTTTAATGCCTCCCCTGAAATACAGGTTTAAAATGTTGCGTTTAAGTTCCAGAGTTCTTCAGCTCAATGGAGTAAAACAGAACGGTGCATGGGGGGACTGATAAGAACTTCAGCTGCAAGCTGTGAGCTCACCACATATGAGAGACTGAGAATAAAGATCCATGTGCTCTGCTGACTGATCACTCAATGTCTGTCAGTCACCAGCTGGCACTAGCTGGGGCAAAGCCAAGCAAGTATGCAGCAGAGATATTTCCCACAGGGGAGAAGAACTAATGGGACATCTTTACAAGGTACTCATGAGAGAAATTAAATATTAAATGCAATTTTGGTTCCTCCAGTTTTAAGAAAGAAGAACCCAACCAGATACAGATTCAAAGGAGTCTGTTAGCATGATCAGAGCAATAAAGAAAGGAAGTAAGAGCAAAGACTAGGAAGGTGAAAGGGGAAAGTATTGGTTTTTGGTACATCAGGAGCGCTGGTATCTTGAGTAAGGGAGACCTGTTCAGTGCAAAGGACAAAGTGTTTGCTAAAGAACATGTTCATTGAGAGTTGCTGAGACTGAACTTAGATTGAAAATCAGAAGAAAGTTCATACATTTGAACAGGACACTGGCACAGCTTTTCAGCAAAAATACTGGTGGGAAAGCCTCAGTAGTTTTAAAATAGCAATCTGATCCATTTATCAAAAGGAGTGTATCACGTAAGTATCAGCTGAGCTTCAATACGTGTCAGATATTTACCTCCTTGGATTTTATGGTTGGTTTCAATGCTTCTCTCGTCTGCTATTTTTTTTTTTCCAGTCTAGCCTTTTATTTCTGGACTACTGATCCTATGCCATTTGAGACTTATAGGTGTATTTGAATTATGGAAGCATTTTTGTAGTGTTCTTAGTTTTATTAATTTTCCTTCTAATTTCCTTACCTTATAATTAGAACAGTATTTTAATTAAAGAGATCTGTAACAGATTTAAACACGAGTCTTTAAAATGCCAAGAAACACTCTCCATCCCAGCTAAACTTCAGCTTAGGAAAAAGTCTGAATAGTGGGGCGAAGACAGAAATCTACAGAAACTGTCTCAGGTCTTTATCAGATGTGTGTGTCCTTGTAGCTGGAAATTACTAGGTCCTGTCCTAACAGAGCAAACCTTTTTTTTCAAGAATTCACATGACGTATCAAATAACATGTGTTACATGACTGCCACCTCTAATTTGAATTAGTATAATTTTAACGGTAATTAAACTGTGATAAATTAATGTAACTTGAAGAACTGAATTAGCTTTCTAGAAAATGGCTAATTTATCTGTAGTGAAAGATTGTCATTGCATTTGCAATAATGGCTACCCCTCAAGGAGTGCCGAAGCTCCAGGGATAAATACTACTTTTAGATCAATGTATGTTTCTCCGCAAAGCCTTTTCTCTCACCAAGACAAAAAGGCTGTATTGCTGCGTGTCTCTCTCTCACATCATTTTTTAAAGAATGTGAATAATATCAAATGAACATATTAAATACTTTTTGGCAGACTAACAGCAGGCGACTTGTTGACCTTTCACCTCATATTGATTTATCTTTCAGTCATTTTTCTTAGTGATTTCTACTTTTCTTTCATGCCTTTTAGTTAGGAATGGGGAAACTCTTGCCATTCCCACTGAAAACGTGCTATTTGCACTCAACAGTAGAGAATATATCGTGTGAGATATTTCATTCCCTTTCAGGACTTTGTTGATTCAGGATTCTCCCATGGAATAGAAACTTTTGTCTGTTCCCCACAGACGCATATACTCCTCAGTTCCACCTTCCTCTGATAGATAAGTTCCTAGGAGGATATCTTTAATCTAAAGAAACACAAAAATATGCTCCCAAGATGTTAAACATGCCAGAAAGCTTCTTGACTAGATAGCAAGGATTTCCTTGTCTAATCAGCTGGAAGGGCTCAGCATAAGGAGCCATATTATCTAAATATCTTAATAGGATTTGTACTTAAATGGGTCTCTGGAGAGGACGGGTTCCCGACGCTTGAGAGCGATGCCGATGAGAGCACCCAATGTCCAGCGCTCACGGGCAGCCTCCTGGAGAGGTGATGTGCCCAACATGCCCCAGCGTGATGGAGGTCCTCCTGCTTCCAGCGGGGTGCTGCAGAATACCCGGCTGTCATGGGCTGGGCCTGAGGGATTTGAACCTATTCCTCACCTGCTCACAGCCCCAGATGTTTTGCGGGGAAGAACACAAAATTATGTCCTTACTGTTAAATAAACAGCCTCTCTGATTTCCTTTTTGCAGTGGTGAGCTCTGTTAAACAGGTAAAAATAACAGTTATAATGATAAAAAAATCCCCTGCAATCAGCCTACAATAGCTCTTCAAAAAAGTACATTAGCTGTCTGCTTTCTGGTGTAATCCCAACTCTGGCTTTTAGCTGCCAGTACATGTAAAGTACGTATCTATAAAGGGGACTCGTCTTTTAATCATCACTGCTAGCTCCAATGTCAGTGGCATTCCATTTTGGACAATTATGTTCTGACTGGATTAAACCAGTGTCTATTTTAATAGCACGGGAAAATCTTCTCTCTCTAACATGTCCATTTACATTCCTAGCTGCTATCTATCCCTGGATATATTCTGCAAAAACAATTGCTTGTCTAGAATGAGCAGCCAGTTTACATGTCAGTAGTGTGCAGGAAAGATTTTGATGTACCTCTGAAGGAAGCACTATGTATTGTCCAGCATGGACAAAATTAAAATTAGAAGAGAGATGTCAAACTTTAAATATAATTTTATGTGATTATCACAAATCTGAGGCTTAGAAAGAAATTAAAATTGCAGTCCACTTTTATTTGTAATGTAAAAACTCAAACCTGAGGTAATTTAATTTTTTAAAGCTGTCATAGTTGGGTTCTGTTTGACAAACCCAAACTGATTAGGCTTTATAGAACTTGAGAAATTTGGACAAATACATTTCTGAAGGCCGTCATTTATTAGAAAGGAGGAACGCTGGAAACCCCTCAGAGTGAATTATTTCACCTTGCTGGCCGTGCTTTCTTTTCACATTGCTAGAGGTCTAAAAGCCCGTATCATTTTACAAAATTGCGCCAAACAATCCGATTTAATAACAGTGTACTAGCACTTAGCAAATGCCCATCTGAGAGAGTGATTCCAGGTGGCCATTTCTAGATTCATACTAGTATAATCAGAGTGCAGCAGAATCTATGAACAAGCCCTAGGGGGTTTGTTGAGCTGGTGCTACAGCTGATATCTCAGGCCATTTTTTAATTAAGCCTGCTAATTATGCAGAGTAATGATCTCTCCTTCACATGCTTTTTTTCATAATGCAAACTACACGAGGCCAGTCTGAGACCACTATCTCATGACCTATCATAGATTGTGTCTCAGAGTCTGCTAACGTGGAGAGAAATCATTGCTTTCAAATTAGCATTATAGTAATTACATTATTATTTTTTAAAAGCCAAAACAAAAACAAGAGGAGGAAAAATTATAAAAGAAGCAAAGGATTGTATATTGTGAAGATAATTACTCAAGTCAGCTATGTCAAGTGGTGCAGGGCACATTAGTTATTTTGCTTTGCTTGCCAACTGATTTGCATCTAATTCATCAAAACAGGGAAAATATTGTTTTTGTTTAAGATTTCTGTAGTGCTGGACTGAGCCCTGTCTTACTGTCTTTATCTGCTGGAAGACAAAAACCTCTGATTAAGAATGACAGACACTTTCAGTGAAGCAGTTTTTAAAGTAGCTCTCCTTCCCCAGTCAGAGCTGGTATAATTTCAGGGTATTTTATTTCTCTATTCACGGAGTCAGTAAGAACAGGAAGAAATATCAAGTTACGCAGCAGCCAAAGGGACAGATCTGTTTACTTGACAAAGCTAATTGATTATGCTGAGTTCACTCCAATACAGGGTCATTGAATAGTTCTCTTATTGACGAAATGATACTGTCTACTGAGGATATTAACCTTTTTAGATTTCTGCATTAGTGTTGCTGTAAGGTCTTGCTTCATCATGATATAAATTCCTTCTGCTAACGAGGAACGCAACCAAAAATTGTAATTATCATTTACATGCCTAGACCTTCATATGTAAATATGGAGGTACATGTATACATACATGTATATCTATATACAGAAAATGCTATTGAATACTAGGAGCTGAGTTGCTTGAACTGAAAAACTTTACGTAGCCTATGGAGATAACATTTCAGTTGTCTTAGATTTTCCACATTTTCTGTATTTTTCTTAGTGTTTTGGACTATTTTTTTCTTTTCCTTAAACAAGTCTTTGAATATTATAATTAGATGAGCATATATGTCACTGTGAGAGTAGTAATTAACCTTCTCAGCACTACTTAAACTTATCAACTATCTAATTTTCAAAATCCCATATGAAGAACTCTTTCTTTTTATGGTACCAGTTTCAAACATTGCCAAGTTGCTGCCTCATAAATGTACTATAGGTTCGAGAGTTTATAAAGCCAGTTTAAACATTCAGTGTAAACAAATTATTTAGGTATCTACATTTGTTGCTGCTTAATGTTACATACAATCAAGAGCAGGCCATTAATTTTGCAGGAAAGTGCTCTATTTAAAAATACTACGATTCAGTTAGAAAGTTATACTCTGTTTCAGCATCGTGTGTCTTGTAAAAGTTTAAAAAATAATAAAATACAATAAAGTTGTCAAAAGAAACGACAAAACTATTTAAAATGCCAGTGTTATCTTAATTATTGAGAAGCTCGTATGAAGGTTGATGTTACTCTTCTTCAAAACAGTTTAATTGCTTTTAATTTTGTAATTTGAAAAAAATTATCTTTCAAATAAAAGAACCCTTGAGATAAATTCAAACGTGGAAGAAGAACAAAATGGTCCACCTCTGCTGAAATAAAGTATTTCCATTCGTGCACATTGAATCACTATGATGAGGTGTTCTCACCTAACTTCAGCCTTTAACAATTCCAGTTCATGTTAGTCACCCAGCCTCCTTCTTCAGGGGACAGAGAAACATGGGCAGCTCCAAAGGCAATTCAAGATAATATGTGGGCTGCATTGCCCTCTGACACATCCAGAAGGAAATTCATTTCTGTTGCTATCTCAGGTGGGATAAATCTCCCTCAGAAGATTCTGTTGTCTCTCCATTTTCTAAAGAAAGATTGCAGATAATTTAGCACTATGACCCATGAGGCAGTTGTATTCACAATAAGGTTTGGTGCAGTATACTCTGAATTCACAGCCTCCTGTACTGAGCTTTTCTCCCATGTTGAGATGATTTGCACCTGACACAGAGCAATGAGCAGATACTCAGGCAGTGGGAATTGTGTGGTTCATCAGGAATATGGATTCGGGCTGTTTGGTGTGGTAATGAAAGCCAGAACAGTGTATGAGTGAGAAAAACCCACCTTGTATTTTGTTTCTGACATTTGTTGCTTGTTCCAATTTTAAAATATCGAACAACTGTAGTAATTATGTCTGAAAGCTGCCCCAGAAAATTCTTGTGGCTTGTAGAATCCCTCACAAACTCTTGCAAAATGTATCCAGTGTGCTGGGTTTGCTTTTCTTTTTCAACTTTCTTTACCTGGAGAATTACATAATTCTAATTCAGTAATTATAAATTTATATATAATTTTATTTTATATACATTTATTTATTTATCTGTGTTTTTTTTCTGATATTGCTTTTGGGTCTTCTTCCTTCTCCCATCTATATTAAAGGTGCAATACAGAGGAAAGTTAGAGAGAAATGTTTGTTTCTTAGCCCTGTGATGTGGCATTAGGTAACTGTGCGCATTCTCAGTCAGACTTTCTGGTTGATATTCTCAGTGGTCTCGTTGTATTGTCGGGACCAGGAAAAAACGAATGAAAAATAGGAAAAAGTGAATGTAATGATAGCATCTGGCATGCGCGGACTTTGACCTCCTGTTATGGAGTCCATTTGAAACCCAGGACCATTATCAAGCCACAGGAGTTAATAACTCAATATCACATTCTTACCAGCACTGCTGCATGCCACACGCATACTGCATTGTGTTGTGATTATTCTCCTCTTCTTGCAGACGGAGCTACTCACTGCTGTGTGTTTACCCTTTGTCACTATCTCACGTTGTGCATATTCAATTGGGCACACTGCCATCCTTCATGGGTGCAAGCCATGTCTTTGGCAAAGCACAATTTTTGCTATCTGCATTGGAAATCATGTCAGACTTGGGGCCAAATTCCCTGGGGAGAAGGAGCATAAGCAGCCCTGTATTCTTCCCCAGAGACTCTAGCTGTATGACAAGAAGAGCTCTGAGATGTGAGTGAGTATGAAGAGCTGATTTCAGTTGCTTAATCTCCTCAGCCCCAGGCAGGTTTCTCATTGAGAATATGCCTTGGAGTTACTTTTGGCTAGTCTGTAAACAGCTGCTTATACCTGGACAGGGACTTTTCTTCTTGGCCCAGTGGGGGAACAGGCTAGAGCAATTGGTGGTGGTGTGAGCTGCACAAGAGCCAGGCAAGGAGGCTGAAAGACAGAGGAGAAATGATGTCTGTTGTCTCCATACAGGTTTTCTGTCCTTTGTTTCTCATCCTGCAGCCCTAACTGCAAGGATTTTCTCTTTGCCCAGTGTCACAGACAGTAAAGGCCTGTTCTGGTTTTGGATGGAGTATGGTTAATTTTCTTCATAGTAGCTAGTATGGGGCTGTGTTTTGGATTTGTGCTGAAAACAGTGTGGATAACACAGGGATGTTTTAGCTGTTGCTGAGCAGCACTTACACAGAGTCAAGGCCTTTTCTGCTTCTCACACCACCCCACCAGCAAGTAGGCAGGGAGTGCACAAGAGGTTGGGAGGGGACACAGCTGGGACAGCTGACCCCAACTGACCAAAGGGATAATCTGTACCATATGATGTCATGCTTGGCATATAAACCTGGGGGAAGGTTGGTGGGGGGGACTCTGTTCAGGGACTGGCTGGGCATCTGTCAGTTAGTGGTGAGCAATTGTTTTTTATTTGCATCACTTGTCTTTCTTGGGTTTTGTTTTTCTCTCTTTTTGTTATTTTCCTTTTCATTACAACGTATTATTATTATTGTTATTTTTATTATTACTGTTATTATATTTCAATTATTAAACTGTTCTTATCTCGCTTGTGAGTTTTCTCACTTTTACCCTTCCAATTCTCTTCCTGCTAGGGAAGAGCGAGCGGGTGGCTGTGTGGTGCTTCTTGCTGGCTGGGGTTAAGCCATGACAAAGGCAAAATCCAAATTCCTCAGACTGAGGCAGAAGATGGTAATTCCCAAAATTGTCTGCAAATAAATCCACCCCTAACTGGTAGAATTTAGTGTTATTAATATATTTCAAACTTTTATTCTGTTTGCTAATTAATGACCAAACAGAAATAAAATGAACCACTATCTCAAGTTCAGAGCTATCAGGAACATCTTGTTGCAAAAGCACCCCCTACAAAGCTCTTGCTAGCTGAACTTGTCCTAGAGAGAGAGTAATGCACAGTAAATGTTTTGACATACTACATCTGTCAGAGAAGTGAAGTCCTGGGATTTTTCTGTATGCGACAGATTAGTTCTTTCTGGCACCATGTTGTTCAAAAATAAAAATTAATAATCCCCAGTCTTCTGATTGTGTAGGGTAGGTGCAGCTGCTTTAAATGGACTGTTGAAGGCGAAACTCTAATGAGATTCAATAGTTGTGTGCATAGGAAAATCAGTGTACTTCATTGCAATAGGGTGCTGTACTCATTTAAATCTAACTAGAAGTACTCATTGGATGGCTGTTGTTTGCCCATCTTCTGAAACACAGCATTAGTGAAATGTCACTTCGTGTTAAGATCACCGGTGGCCTTTGCTATGTACATTCTTCCATGTTTCTGCACAAAGATAGTGAAGCATACTGGAGTCTTAGCTCTGGAGATCGATTTCTCTTCATGTCTCATATTAACTTACATCACCAGGGCCAGGGTGGGTGTGAAAGAGGTGGGCAGAAATGGTGTTTATTCACTGAACCTTGAGGTAGAACTTTAGCAAATGGCTGAGCTGCTTTAAGTTGCTGAAATTACTGCTGTTTTGGTACCTTTTTAGGGTTTGCAATGATAAGAGCAGATCTCTAAGGAGTTGAATGTCTGAGTGATCTAAAACCAGGGCAGTCAAGCTGAAGAGGATGTGTGCACTAACCTGTTTGCACTGAATAGTCTCCATAAATAATTTACAACTATGACTGCTAGCTATTATTACAAAAATACTGGATTGCATTTTGACACATGCAGCCAGCTTGTAAGTCAATAGATACATTTCACCTAGTATATGCAGACCATAGTCTCAGCCATCTATCCATGTGTGTTTTCCAACAATGCAATCTACTGTTCCAAAACAAGACTGAGAAGACCTTTCAAAATACATTTAAAAAATCAGAACAGTGATCAGACTGGTGCATCTTTTATTGTATTGGTTCTTAATAGTGTTCTGTCCCCTCCCTGCACACTGCTTTTAGTTTTAAACACTTGTGATGTTTTATTTAAGGGTCCTACTCTATAGGCAGTGCTGGGGAGTCACTCAGGATCTACTGCAAGATTTCGGAAAAGAAAAAATTAAAGGATGCATGCCTGACATTTCCTTTACTGTGTTTTCCTTTGAGATTTGTTCGAGTCACCAAGAAGGTATTTCATTATAGCTTGATTTAACCAGAAAGACTTTCTGTAGGTTTTGCCTTAGTCTTAGATATTAGCAGGGCAGGGGAAATAGTAGAAAAGTACAGTTTCCTATACCAATCAAGTGAAAAGATGCATAACAGTGTCTTAATTAACCTCAGCAAAGTGGGAACCAGGAAAGTATTTTTATTTGTAGTCTAATAAAAATCTCCAATGCCTTATGTTTTAGCCTACTCAACATGTACTTGGGTTTGTAAAGAATATTATCTTCCGCACAACTTATTTTTTAAGAGAGGAAAAAAAAAAGCCATTTATTATACTTTCTTTATTACTTAAGAATGATAAAATTTAGTGTGTGTTTTCAAAATGTACTCTTATATGAAATCATGGATCACATATATATATTTGAAAAGTATTTTCATCATGGAAAGTCAGGATAGAAATAAGAAAATGTGAAACAAAAACTAAAATACAAATATTGCTATATAGTGATACTGCAATAGAAAATTTTCTCCATAAAAGGCTAGACAAGAACTGAAGTGTGGGCATTCTGAGACAGCTGAAATCATGTATTGATTAGAACCTGAGCGGGAATAGTGATTATCCAAAAATTCAATCTGATTAGCTGGCTACTAGCGCTTGATACCACAGTCATGAATTCAGATCCCAGTTCTCACATGCCAGAAATTTTCCATTAATGAAAGCCTTTTTCTTTCTTTCTTATTGCCTCTTTACTCCTATTGTGTCGTGTGGTTATACAGCAAAACATAGCAAGGGAATTCTGGGAGGGTGGAATGGAGGAGAAGATAATGGTAGGGAGAGAAAGCTAGAAACTGAGATGTCCCCATTTTATTGTGTTTCCACGCAGAACACATCCAGGCTGGATACGGCATGAAGCAAGGGTTGCTCACACAAGAAGTGGTCACAACAAGCTGTATGGGCTGTTAACTGAACATCAGCTGCAACAGGTAGATTTTAAGCAGTTGGTCACAATTGCATTCATTCAAAGTTCTTCATGCCCACTCCCTCTCTCATTTCAAACATTTAATACATCCAGTGTGAGTTAAGTCTGCCACTTGGGTAGACAGTCTTTGCTTCATTGCTGATCACTTCACTGGCTTCTGTTTAAAGAGTTAGGAAACAGAAACGATTGAGGGACAGGATCCAGCTCACAGATGAAGATGCCTAATTAAGGTTTAAAATGTAGACATCCGTGTGTCTGTCTGTCTTGGTGTCTAAGTTCGCACTGTACTCAACAGCAATTTAGTCAGTACAGTCAGTGGAGTTAAAGAAGCTCTTTGTCTCACCCAAAGTAAACATACAAAATCAGCTGAAGAGCTCAGTAAGGCTATTAAATTGCCAAAATATTGGTGTCTACTTCCTTTACAGATGCTCTAGTGTGGCTCTCTTAGCCTCCAGATGACTTTCCAGACTGTTTCTCCTGTAGGTCCTGTTCAATATCTGCCAACTTTGGGTGTTTGTTTCAGATACTCAGGTGCATCTAAAATAGTAATATTGTGTCTGTGTTTGGGCAGCTGAATTGAAATCTCTGCTCGCATGCACACCTGGATGTAAACATTTATATTTTCATTCTCAAAGGTACATTCAACCTTGGGTATCCTTTTCCCAAAATTTATTCACTTTCTCCCGGAAATTATCTCTTTCAGTCTTTGACAGCCTGCAAACAGCTGCAAGCTAATATTTTAAGGTATCCGATATTAATCTGGGAAAAAGTTATTGCCATTGACTGGAGTCCACCTTCCTGAAATTGTAATATATGTGAGAAACTAGTGGAGTTTATCTGCCCATATCTTAGTGTTCTCATGTGTCACAGCCCTTTGCTTTGGGCTGTCTCCCTTCTACTCATCTGCCCAACCTTACAGAAATTTGAGACCTCTATACTGCTGCCTAAGTGATTAAAAATTTGTGGAAAGTTATCAAAGCCAGAGACAGGACAGATGCAAGTACACAATATGTGCACATGAGTTTTGTTGCCTTAGGAACCCATCAGATTTCTTACTAGTTCAGTTCAACAGGAAAAAATACTTCCTAATTCACAACGGAACATCAATCAGTATTAAGAAAAACACTGTTCCCTGGAACAACTATTTGGGAGCAAGAGGTTTCTGAAAACCGTGTTCAGGACACTCCAACATTGATGCTGGCTGAAAATTAAGAAATAATTTCATTCTGCCATATATATTCCACTGCTTTCTCCAGACTTTTAGTACTGCCTCAATTCTTCTATCTACATAGTTATCTAAACTCCCCGTCCTCTCAAGTCTCAAACCAGGCATTTAGCAATGTGAGTCCTGGTTATCCCTTCTGCCTAGATCCCCTTGCACAGTCAAGGTGATGTAAATGGCAACCTGACCTATGGTAAAGAATAGTGCAAACTTATTGGAAGTAAGGCAGCAAATCCAATCATGCTTTTATGCTTAAGTGGCCACAGAACCTCTATGAAAAAAAATCTGAAGTCCTTAACCTTGCCCATGAACTCCTAGTCTGCTGCACTCCAGTAGCTGCATATAGATAAGACTAAACTAGTATAATTCCCCTCAGCTGCTCAGAAGAGAGAAGTATAACAAGAACAGCATATGCCACAGGAGATCAAAATGTAAAGCTGGAATTTGCGCTATCCCTTTGGTCATATTGAAACATCCTTCCTACACTTTAGAATGCAAATGAATCGCAGCAGCATTTTCTTATTCTCACAAGTAAATGCACCTAAATTTTTCTGAAGAGTGTATGGTATTGTAAGGAAGAGTAATTTAAACTAGTTAGTACATTCTACTTCTAAATTTGGGTAACAAAAATTGCTTTGTTTTTGCCTTGGGATAAAAAACTATATTTGATGTAAAATGATTGCAAATGACAATGCATAAGGAGCAGTAAACTGGGACAACCAAGGAAAAAAAATCTTTTTGTGTCTTAAAACTGTACTATTACCACCCACAACCTGGCCAGAGACTTATGAGTGTTTGAAATTTGAGTTGCAAGCATCCTAAGAGTATTGGCTTGCATGGTTGAGGAGGGGATTTTATAGAAGAAAAGTTTGAGGAAAAGACACTTTTACAGTATCACCATTTGCTTCCCTTAAGATGGTTTCCTGAACCAGCTCTGCAGCCTCTCAGTTCCCAATCAAAACAGCATTGCCTGGCTCTAAGTAAAATTGCTTGGTGACCTAAAGAGCAGATCCTACCGTATCTCATTTGCTTTTGGCTTCTGAGTCATCTTTTTCAAGTCCAGCCTTCAACAAAAGTAGGCTGGAGGGGGTTCAATAATCTATAATAATCAGGAAATCATTCAGGTTACTTGATTCTCTCTGAGTGGCGTAAAAAGGCTCTGGACCTGGCAGAGATCCAAACTTAATTGGTATAAGAACGGATCACAGACAAGGCCGTGGTCATCCATAAGCATATGTGATGGATAACTACTAGGACAGCATTTTCAGTCATTAGTCTTTAGAGGAAAAAGACTGTGATAGCTGGATAAAACATGTCTTACATCAGCAAAAATGACCAGATGGTAAGGATGGAGAGAATGATTCAGTTAGTAACCTGAGAGTTTTTTTCTGATTTTTTATTAGCTTTACTTCAGTTTTAAATTCAGTCCAGTACATGAATAGTAAAATGAATAAAATAGTGAAGAATGCTTTTATTAAAGATACTATGTGAAGGGAAGCACCCCCCCCCCCACACACACACACACCCCCTATTTATTACAACTGATACATGACAGAAAGAATGTAGTGAAAAATATTTACTATATTTCAGAAACTACATCCCAAATATTATTAGCCTTCTTAACAAAATTCTCACAAAAATATCTTTTATTTTTAATTCTGATTATTGTTACTTACAGTCCTCATTATTACTTCAATGTGTGTGGTTAATACACTATTTTGGTTGCTCTTGCACAACCAAAATTTACGTTAACCTCTGTTTTGGATACAAAAGAAGTGCAAGAATAGACCCTTTGGTGTTTTAGGACAGCCATTTAGC
Source organism: Pterocles gutturalis (assembly GCF_000699245.1). Classification (NCBI taxonomy): domain Eukaryota; kingdom Metazoa; phylum Chordata; class Aves; order Pterocliformes; family Pteroclidae; genus Pterocles; species Pterocles gutturalis. The sequence goes on from NW_010117863.1 coordinate 59,910, forward strand.
TAATTTTCATTCCTGACAGGATACAAACATACACATACACTGGTGACCTAAATGGTTTTCCTTCATTATATCATCATTGCTATTGTTATTCTTCAGTGAACTGACCACATCTCTTGGGAGATGTTCTAGTTTGCTTGTCAAGAAATGGCAGGAGATGAAGATAATTTCCACATTATTACTGTCATGAGGTGCCAAAACTGAGAAAGACACATAATAGGAAAGGTCAGATGGAGAAATCTTTTGTCCAGGTTAAGGTCAGAGTTACATTCACTCTGCCACTATAAAAGGTTTGTCATATGGAACTCTAAAGTATTACATTGATGTAAATGCATTTTTGACATCATAGTGCCTGTATAAACCAAGTGTCTATAACTCCTTGATCAAAAGTAGTTGTTTGTTAAATCATCCATACAGGGATCTGATTCTGCACTACTTCTGGTAGCAGGACTCCCATTCAAATAAATGGTGTCGACTCTAAAGACTGTATGTGAAACAGAGATTGTTATGTAGAAGAAAATATTTCCAGAGATGAAAAATACAGTGTGCAACAGTTGACCCAATCATTATTTATGTAGTGGCTTCCATTAAAAACTAAAATACATGACCACATGACATCATGTTGTAACATGAACACATTAATGATGTCACATGACCAGGAGTGTACTCCCAAATCCTCATCTCTTTGTGATTACGTTCCACATGTAATAACTTTTGAGGACCTTCAGAGCACGCTATTCAGCTCATATCTGGTGTCCAGCTAGAGTAGGGTTTCACCTGATGGTTGAACTGATTGAATTATTTGCTCCTATGAAAGGAAAGCCTGCTTTGTCCCATCCTCCACCGTCAGCCACAGGTTCTTCTCTTTTCCCTTTCTTTGGTATCAGGTCTAGTGATCATGTGGCTGCAGTGTGAGTCAATTCAGGAAGCTGACCCTCTGTACTGATCTTCAGGTAAGACTACTTATAGTAGTCTTAAAAAACGGCATAAACTTATCTCTTTAGAAATCCTTCCCTAAAAAGGAATCTAGGGTAAGTAGATGAAGTGATGATCTTGGTGATACTTCTGTTTAAGAGGAACCAGATGGAGAAGAATGGAAGAGCAATGCAGGAACCTGCAGTAGGAAACTGTACATTGGGAATCCTTTGTGTAGACAAACAAAAATGGAAAGACTGTGGTAGCTGGAGAATGATAAACAGAATACAAGTCTAGTTTTCAGCCTAATTTCCCAACAACACTAGGTGACCACACTGTGTGTGTCTGTTTTTGCCTTTCTGTGCTACCTAACAATTTTGTTGAATTTTAATGAAAGTTTAAATTGAAGACTGCTTTATTGAACACCCATCTCTCAAGCTCCAGACTCAGATTCCTAAGAATTCTGTCTTCTTTCACTTTGGGTCTTACTAAGCCTCTAGTTCTTAGATGTGAAGCTTAGGAGATACTTATGATAGGACAAGATCCACTTAAAGCAGTTAGTTAAAAGTAGGATGAAAGTAGAGAGGAGAAGATGTAGAGTAGCTTTAAGGACTATACAGAGGTTAAAAGAAGAAAGTTAAGTAACAAGGATTTGCCCTGCTGTTGAAGAGAGAAGGATAAAGCGGCAAAGTGGGAAGCCATTAGGAAGAGACAAAGTGTAACATAATGTTGATGTTCTCTAAAAGGGTTAGTGTGACCCATGCGGAAGTGACAGACAGGTTTGTAAAGTAGAGGTGACTTTTGGCAAACATATGGTACAGGCCAAGGAAGATGGAGAAATAAATACGGCCTGCTTTGAAAGGAGGAGGAAAACCAAAAATGTAATGATAAAAGACTCTGCGTGGTAACGTGTTTTTTATCCACAGCCACTCGGCAGTGTGGGAGCAGGAGCACAGAAAATGAATATTAGGCAAGATGTACATTATATGGCATTTCCCTTATGAAAATGACAACATTTCTATTGCTCTCTTGAAACAGACTGTAGAAGGTAATAGAAAACTATGTTCCTGCTACAGCATTTTGCTGGATGTTTCATCTGAACTACAAAAAGCTTGCTGTTTCCTATTAGTGTTCTTTCTATGTAAGAGTTTCTGTAGAATCCATTTGGTCTAATCCTTAATTCCATAGGATTTTTCCATGAAAGATCACTAAAGCCTGTTCAGTAAAGAGACACATGCAGACATTACATTTACTGCTCTCCCATCCTCAGCTGGCCTACTCTCTTAGGTCTGTTACATGAAATAATATTTAGTGTGTTGCTCATTTATATAGTTTACTGCATGATCTGTTACCTGCCTACTCGCGTGAACTTGCCAAATGCCAGCTGAAACTAAAATATATAGCATTATTTACTCTATTCAGAAATGGATTTAAAATGGAGGAGTCAGGGGTATAATAAAATAAATGACAGAAAAAATGTATCCTATTTAATGTGGAGCTTCTTAGGTTTTTTTGTCAGAATAACAATTCTTTTTTTTCCTCTTTTCTAAATAGACCTGTCTAAGACTGTGTCCCTGATACATAATAAGATATAAGTGGGGTTTATTCTATTTACTTTTTAAAACAATTCTTAATATTGCTTATAAAATTCTGCCAGAAAGTACTCATTTTAATCATCAGTCAGCATTTTTATTATATTATAATCCTTAATTGATTGACGTTTAATCACAGTCTTTGTATTTTACTATCCCTTGTCTCATAAGAGGCAATTTTCTCTTTACTGTAGTTTAACAGCTGATGAAAAAGATTTAAGGAAACCTATAAACTTAAGATTGGTTAATGGTCCCTTATAAAAGAATATTACACTTCTAGGATCCATTGCACAGATGTGATACTCAATTGTAGAAATGTGCATGGGGTTTATTAAATTACAGCACAAATCTTCAGTCTTCTGAATTATTGTTCATGTTGGTATTGTTAGGCAAATGGGGAGACACATTATTGCTTCCAGTTGTTCGCATTACTGTGGTGTAATACAGTCAGAGACAGCTGGCACATTGCTCTAGGCAAATGCAGAGCTAGAGCAGCTGCAGAGTTCTGGGCCCCAAGTGAAGGTCCAGCACCGCTGAGTCAGTACTGGGTGGCTCACCAAAAGATGGCCAGAAATTAAAAGAAAAGTTGCTTTTTCTCAGAGTTAGCGTGCTGAATTTTCTGCATCTAATTAACATGGCCTTTTTCTGTTTTGTATGGAAACCAATGAGCAAGGAAAAACAATAGCAAAACCATTTGTCCTAGTTGTATTGCAGAGGGTGAACTGCAGATATTGTTGGCTCTACTTATGAAGGCACAGAAGAAGATGACAAATTCTCAGCCATGGCATGAAGAGTTAACATTTTTGCAAGTTTTGTGTTCTACGGAATGATGTTTAAAAATTAATATACAAGTGTAGGTTGCATCTGACCATGTGAGAACGTTGTGTTAAAATCAAAGATTTTATGATTTAGGACATAGATATCAGGTTGTTAGAAAATACATTAATTCTTAATGGGTTTAAAGATCACAAGAAATCATTCAGATAACTAAAAACATCTACTTTGAATTCTAGCATAGCCCAGCCTTCTGTATTTCATTCAGCACATCCAAATTCCAGCCCAGTAACTTTGATTGAACTTATCTTCCAGGAAGGCAATGAAGACTTTCATTGTTTCATAATTTCACAAGTCACTTTGTAATTTCTTAAAACGGTTACTGTTAAAAATATTTATCTTATTCCATTTTGAACCAACTATCAACTCCAGCCTTTGCGTCTCGTGGAATGGCAAGAGCTACAGGAAGCTCTGAGAGTTTTGTTCATTTTTAGGTTACTAACAGGAGTATGTTTGCCTTTTGAGAGAGGAATCCTCAACTTTAATTTTAAAGGTAACATTCTGGCCCTACTGCAGACAAGGAGAAAAATGCCATCAGAGCATTCAGAGTGCTGGACCAGAGGCAGCACCTTAGAGCCTTCCATTTACAACCTGGAATTCCTTCTGCTGGATGAAAAATTAGAGTTGGAAGAGGCCTAAGCTCTTACCTGCACTTCCTCAAACAGCATGGGCTGGATTTAATTAATGGAGTGTATGCTCTAATTTAACCCAGATCTGTTCTCATAAAACAATTATTGCTAAAAGACTGCATACATAGCCATGTTCTTAATTTTAAACTGCTGCACATCTCATAAGTCATTTGGTTATTTTGCTATATTCCATAATTTAATTTAGAAACACGTGATATTTGGTTGCTTTTCTACCTAACTTGGATTACTTCAGCAAACATCTAGAATAGCGGCTTGGAAGAAAAAGGAGCTGCTAACAAAATCTTGCTGACAATGATGGGGCACTCAAGAAGGGGGAAAGGAACAACTAGAAATTCCCATCCCAAAGCAACAGCTCTCGGTGTACTCCTGCTTCCATTTAGAAATCCCAATTTAAGCAGGTTGTTTGTATCCTCCACCAATTTTTGACAATCAGAGTGTATAGCAAACTTGCCAATTCTTTATGTCAGCTGTGTCTAGCTAAGAGATTGCGACATTTTCTTTTGACTAACAGTCTTGAGATTATTATCTGTGCTTTGGATCCTCTGAGAGCCTTTTGTTGTCATCTGGTTTACACTGTGTTCCACTTTAAAGCCACCCGAAGACTAAAGTGAGGACAGCTTCAGAGACAAAACATAGCAGCTAGTTTTCTGAGTAGGGCTTCTCACTAAAAAAACTACATTGGCACCCTGGAGTTTCACAGTCATCCACTGACCTCTCTAGCTTAACATGTTTGTTAAGGATTGCCACATCTCTAGAACCTGAAACTAGTTTGAATATGAATTAAAGGGTTTTCTTCTGTCCGTGCTAGGGTTGTTATTTCTTGTCAGCAGTTGATGCCCAAGTTGAATTCTCTCTTATTGCACAGTGGAGGGGTAATTGGGTGTTTTCTGTGGGTCCCTGAGACTCTAAAGCTTCAGCCCCCCTTTTGGCACAAAATAGCTCTACACAGTTGTCTGCAAATTACACCTGTTTAATAGCGGTCTTTAACAAGGCTGAAGGTATGTTTCCCACAACGATAAAAGGTTGGAAAGGAGTCTCTGTAGGATGCTGCTTGGCTGCGTTCCTGTTGGTATGATTATTTTCATTCTTCTGGGATTTTTTTGTATTATTAATGATATGTGAAGGAGTGTAGAGCCTTAGACAGGCATCTTTTTAATTATTTTAATCTAAATGAATTAATAGTGGCTACCCTTAGAAAACCATGTCAGCTCACTGCAAGCTTACATGTCGCAAAAACCTTTATCCAGTTCTCACTCAAATCCTTTCCAAACTTTACATTTTTCCACAATGCCCACAAGAAATCCAGGATCATAAGAATAAAATAAGATAGGCTAGGATACCTGCGAGGCACTCTCTTCTCTATATTTCAAACTGTAAAATCAAGGCAGGAACCATCTCTTTTGGTGTCTTTTAGGTCAATAGGTCAGATTATCACCAATTGGGATAGTAAGGTATTACCTCATTGTTAGTATCAGTTTTGTGTACTCAGGTCACGCTCTCAGTGAATATCCATATCCATTTGCTGCAGAGCAAATGCAAGCAGCTCTGAAACGTTGCCGAAGCAAATCTACAGATTTCATTCACGCAAATGTTTGCAAATACCCCTTGTCCCTGTGCTCTACTCCCTACCCTGCAACAAAACATTCAACCCTCTGTGAACAAAGACAAAGAGCCAGAGCAGTTCAGTTGGTATTTGGCATGCATGCTATTCAGCAGGTGCGTGCTAAATTGCATTAGACTTAACACCAGGAATCAGATCACTAATTGGGCACCAATGTGATGAATTTTTCTCATTTGGGACCTGAATTGCAACACTTATATCCCTTTAGGCAGGACATCACAACCTTCCTATCCCAAAGCAACAGCGCTACTGCTTGAGCTAAAGGAGAATCTCCATTAGCTAGGAGTAGTAGTACTTACTGTATATCCTGTTTCTAGGCTGCAAGCCACGATAGGGGAAAATCATTATAATCCCTTAGCGATTTATAATCATTGTGATTTTAGGACTCTGTTTTTTTCTAACTTTTCATTTATTTTTAATTCTGTCTGAGATTGTTTGGATGAAGTGAGCAAAGAGTGCACTGCTTCTCAAAATTCAGACAAAAGAGATTTTCAGTTCTTAAGGAGGTTGGAGAAATTAAGCATGTTTGATATTTTTGTCTCTCCTCATTTCATAGCTCCCTCATTCCTACTATTTCAAAACTGTGAAATCTTTTCTTGCTGTCTGTCTTTTACAATCCACAAAAGATTGTAAGAAGAACCTGACATTACATTTATAAAAACTGAAAAATGATAGGTTTTTCCTCATGAATAAGAGTGCCTGGGGGATGCAGTTTTTTCTCAAGCTTGCCTGTGATGGGTCCTAGGCATAGTACCTAGGTCCAAGCAGAATTATTCAGCTCCTTGTGAAATCAAACCCCTGAGTTGTCCACACCTGAGAGACTGCCTGACTTGAAACACATACATCTGAAGTATTTCATCTGTTGCACCTCAGCTGTGAAAAGTATATGGTTAAAGACTCCTTCTGTGTGCTGGAAGTTAAGTGTCCTGAGCCTTGAAACAGATGTGTTTGTCAAATACTTGTGATCTGTGGGCGACAGGAGTACATACATGCATATTGTTAAGATCACCCATGTTCCTATTCTGTCACAGGACTAAACATAACATTTCTCTTTTCACGTGGGCTGTTTATACCGCTATGGGCACTTCCATATAGTGCTCAAATTTTAATTTCTAAAGGCAACTTATTATGTGGGACTGTTTCCACACCCCACCACCTCTCTGTCTAAAATTGCTTCATTCCTACTACATTAATATTTTTTGCTAAGTTTTCTTTCTCTAGATACTTCTACAATAGTGATTATATGACACTGTGCTTATGTTAGCAAGAAGATAAGGCAATATTTCAGATAGAAGGGTCCTTTACTTAGTTAAGGAATTGTGCATATTCTTAATTTAAAATGCTCCAAGAGGATCCTAAGCATGAGTACAGTGCCCTATTGAAACAAGAACTTAGAAAACAGTCAGGGACAGATCATTTCATGTTGATTGATTATTTCCTCATCAATTAAAATTTGTATTCAAAATACATTTCGTTGTTACTAGTTCTTTCCTTCACTAGAAATTCTTACTCTTTAAACACCTTATGGTCTAATTCCTAAGAAGAAGTCCTGCCAGTCAGTAGTAATAGTGGAAGTTACAGAATTATCCTGTAAGACATTATTATATTTCAGTTTCTTTATCTTTCCAACTCAAATTAAAAGATGGAATGTAAGTAATTTCCTAGGAAATCAAACACTTAGGAAAATGGAATCTAAAATTCAATGGAAATATATCATTTGAAAGTCAAAATGAGAGCAATTAAAATGGAGTAATTTTCTTCTGTTGAAGCAAGTGTTCTAATTAGCTCACCTCTAGGAAGGGTTTTGGAGGGGTGGGGAGTGGTTGAGGGGTTTTTCTGTCTCAATCAACCTGTTCTTTATGATGGAAAACTCTTCTACCAGGGATGATTTTTTTCTTATTGGCAGTTCTAACTATATTTCCCAGGACGAGGGAAGAAGTGAATGCACAGAACCAGAACACAAGCATCTTTCAAAGCTAAACACATTTTCACCTAGCCCAGGGACTAATCCCATGCTGATCAATTTCTACGGTTTCAGAGAATTTCAGTGGAGTTTAATCATCACTCACTGACAGATAAAAATTGACACCTGTTCCAGAGAAGAAAATCAGAAGAGACTCAGTTAAGAAAGATATGTAGGGTGGTATTATTCCTTCATGGTGACCGCAAAGTCCTTCACAGAAGCTTCCCTATCTCTGAATGCCCTGCTGTTCCTCCTTGCTACACATTCATCATCAAACACTGTTGCATCAACAGAAAGTAGAGTCATTCTCCAAATACATAATTTCTCCCACTCATTATTGGTGAGTTAAAGGTTATCAACAACTCAAGGAAATACAATAAATCGTCTGTCTTTTGTCAGACTATTATATATTCTTTGTATGTCCTATATTTATAACTAATTTCTGAGGCTTGCTTGCTGTGATTTTAACTTTTGTTATGACATTGTTACATACAACTAATTGAAGCAAAAGACTACAGGCAACTCAGCTTTGGTCTAGTCATATCAATCTTTAGAAAAAAAAGCTAAACCCACAGTGGCTTTTGATTAAAAAAAAAAAAAATCTAAACTCTCACTTTTGCCAGACCACTAAACTGGGATTACTTATTTAATGTATAGATATGGGTGCCTACATATAAGCACATCAATGGAAGGAAATATGCACTTCCTAAACTGCAGTTCATCTGTGTATGTTTGTATTAGGGGGAGAGGATTCACACGTCAGACCCACCCCATGCTCCACAGGTTTACCCCAGGAGTCCTGGAAGGTCTGGCTTGCAACAGTCCATGTCTGGTGAGATGAATCCCAGACCTGCAGACAGCACAAGAAGTAGCTGGAAGGAAAGAGAATCACCCCTTACAGCAGACACATGCTTCACTTAGTATAACTTTTGCAATTTCACGTGCGTTTAATAAAATAAAACCTGACATGTATTTTGAAGAAGTACCCAGTATTTATTTTCTGTTGCTCTCTTTCTGTGATATTAGGTGAAATAAGTTCTTCCCAAAGACACTCTTTTCATTCCTTGTTAGCAGAATGATTTCTAGCTATTCTAACTGTCTTTCTTTTCAAATCTCTCCCTCCTTTTCTTCTTCGGTACTTACTCTGATATCGGAAGTAGATGCTCTTTGAATGATGAAAAATGAGGACATGGATTTATAACAGCCAATGTTCCTTATAACATGAAAAACCTAAACACATCTCACATCATTGTTGCCTGTTTCTGATAGTTGTCTGTTTCTGATAGTTGTACTCTACTAAGGACTTTGAGAGCCTCCTTAGGTGCAAACATAGTAGTAAACCTATGCAAGGTGAACCTGTGTGCTTTGCCCTGCACATCTGTCCCAGTGTTTTACAGGATTGGGGCCACAGCATGTACTTTCTGCTGTTGACATGCTGAGTTGAAAACACTAACAACCTCAGACTTTTTGTTCCTGTGCCTCTTAACAGAGAAGAAAAGAAGCATTTAAATCAAGGAGTAGGCACATGCAGTAAGGAGATGCATGTATTACAGAGGTGGAACTGAGACAGAGTAAAATCCCGCTGTGCTTGTCCTTTTTGTGGAACACGTGGAGAAGCAATGTTAAATCAGCAGAGTGAGGAATAATTAATGCTAGTTTGTAGGGGATAACTAAAGCAATATCACTGCAATCTCAAATTGCACAGAAAACCAACTGGGTAGCTGGGAGATAAATAAATGTCTTCCTGTGCTCTTCTCAAAGAACAGAGCAGTTTTGACAACTCATCTTCACTTTCAAATGTCACTAATTGTTTAGGAGGAGGGAATGTTTGTTTTTTATTGCCCAAGAAAAGCTGTTTTGCAAGGCTTGGATGCTGGAAGCATTGTAAAAATGTGAATCCCACTTTATAATACATAAAAACATCTCTTCCAAAACATCACTTCTCATATTTGTGCAGGGGTCTGCATCACATAATAATAATTGTGTTTCTGAATTTCTCAGAAGAAATAGTACATCATAATTTCTGTCCCAAAAATTATTGTGTATGTCTGTTTGTTGTATATGTTTGAGTGCTTCCCTTCCGTGGCAAAGACGGTTTAGTCTCATGAGTATCTTCTTGTATTTTGTCTTAGTCAAAGCCTTTTCTCCCAAAACCAACTGTGAGCCGTCAAAAATGTTAATGTGAAAGTCAGCAGTATTACACAAAAGTCACTGTTTCATAAGAGAGAGATTAACTTTAATAATTTAAGACTGCCTCTAAATTAAAAAAGAGGAAGTGGACAATGTAACCAGACTGTACCTAGACGAATGCCCTTTTCCCTTTAATTTTTTTTCCAGATTCATAATGGTGTCACTCAACTTTCAAAATTCAACATCACCAGTTGCCTTCATTACGTATAGTTTTGTGTGCCCAGAGCAAGATGCTAAGGCTCATAGCTGCAGCTTTGAGGGCGAAGAGCATTTGTGTCAGACTACACTAGATAATTGGAGACGCCCCTGTACAATGCAGAGCAAAACCAGACATTTGGAAACTAATACTGTTTTAACCAGCAGTCTTGAGGTCAAGGAAGGATTACGAAACACTAAATCCAAATATAGGTTTCTCTTCCTAAAGACACAAAGGAATAGGGAAGAGCATTGGCAGATAAGAATTTTCTTAACCCTCAACATTAATTAACTTGCGTGTCTCTACCCATAACTCCAGACCTTCTCCAGTCTTCAATGGATATGCAGGAGGCTGGGAAAGAAAAAACCGTGACAGGGATCTCAGAATCATCCTGAGTTTTCTTTTCCATTGTATAATCCATACATCTATGAAGGACCAGCAATATGGGAAACCATAATCATACAGATAACGTGTTCCAGCAGTGCTAAAAGATTAGCTTTTCATTCGGTGTGTAAAAACACATGATAACCAGCCTTTTCTTATTAGTTAAAAAAGACATTGATGCTATAGAGTATAAGGCAGATGTACAAGTCAAAATTAAGTCTCCTTGCAAATAATACTGTTGTTGTACTTACAAGAATTTGGTATTACTGATTGATTGACAACGTCATGACATCAAATTAGAGTTCCTTCACCTAAACTGCGCACAGACTGCTTAGTGCCAGCTTGGAATATTTTGCCAAGATATCAGGTCATAGAGATACAATTACAACAGCTTAGGAGAAAAAGAAGTATTGTGCCTTGTTCAAAAACATTAGGGGCCAGAGATTTGTTTTTGAAGAGGAAGATGTGAATGGCTCACATTTTGGGGATCTAGCCATATCCCCACTGTCTGAAATGGAGTCTCAGTGGTGACTGGCTGTCTGCACCGAGCAGACAAAGTTAGGGAAACAGCAGGCAGGATGGCAGCTTCCCCTGCTAGTTTTCTGCTCTTCAAGGACATGTACTTGGAAACTCTGAGGCAGGGAGCCAGTTTTCCACTTCAGCTTTATGTGCTGCTCACTGGGTTCACACACAGTTTTTAAATGCAGGTCTCCACCTTGTCTGAAGGGCAGTAATTAAGTGGGGTTTTGGTTGCCCCAGGCAGCCAGGTAATAGGAACTTTCCTATCTTGATGAGTGGTCCCAGAGGATCTGCACTTTTGGTACCTCCTGATTTGACTGCTACAATGCACTTGATATGGGGCAACCTTGAAAACTGCTCTGAAACACCAGCTTCTGTGGCAGGTGGTGATCCGCTTGCTAAGATATGTACCACACACAGGGGATTTGTAGCTGGTTTTGGTCTGAGTTATCCAGGTGACTACCTTCCTCCTTTGTTCCAGAAGCAGCAACTGGTTAAGGATGCTCCTAACAATCTTCAGATCTGGATTCAGAGGCAGCGGTAAAAGAGAAAGCACATCTCTGATAAGAGCTGCTTTTTGGCTGGTCCAAAGGTGCGAGACTTCATCTGTTGCATGAGGATCATTGCTTCATTGATTCAGCATAGCTCAATAATTTCATTGTTAGGATAACCTATTAACTCCAGCTTTCTAAGAGCAAGTTGTTTGGCAACTATACATTTGCCAAATTTACATTTACACTGTTTTCTGTATCGATTGTTCTCATTTTTAATGATGTTAAATTCTGTTAATTAAACTGGAGATTATGAGATTATATTAAGTGTACAGTGTATACAAACATACAAAATAAATTTTCTAGTAATAAAACTAATGGACAGCACACCTTGAAAAAATAGCCAGCCAGTTTTGAGGAGGCAGCCTCAGAAAGATGATTTGGTGACCTATGAGGCTTAAATTAATTTCACCTTGCAATGCATGGGGATCTTTTCCAAACACCTGAAGACAAAAATAAAAGGTAAAATAGTAATTTTTTAAATTAATTTTTCCTTGGCATACTTAATCTGGCATCAGATGTTAAACAGAACTTCATCTGCTATCAAGATCTTCATCCCTCTCGTGCTATTTGTCTGACATGAAGAGTAGGGTAATGAAAGGAGAGAGACTTGTCGATGATATTTTGCATCTTATAAGGTTAAAAATCTATCCGATTTTCTGGCAATGAAAACAAAATAGCATCTACTTAGTCAGAAGTTTGTCAGTGAGCCCAGAGCTATACGTCTGCATAGTTGATACTTAAATGCTTTCAACAGGGATTGTAGTGAATTTGGAGATACTACTACAAGACATTACTATATTTATTCACTGAAATGTTTTAAAAAGCTGTTTCACTGAAACCTGAACATTTCACGTAAATTTTTGTCAATAATTTCAGTGAAGGGGTTTCTCAGCAATAGTTTAAATTTTATATTTAAAAAAAAGGGAGAGAAGGAACCTGAAATTTCCGGGGGACAGAGACAGGAAAGACTCAGTTCAGTTCATTCCTCAGCTTCATTTAGTTAATCTGGTTTCTTATCCTTTTTTTACCTCTTTTTTTTTTTTTTTTTTAAGTAAAAAATGTCCAATTGCTTTCACTTCACAGTTTGAACCCTCAAGATTTATTCACAAAGCGCAAGAGATGTTTTCCACATGGAGTTGCTTGAGGGATTATAGGGAAAAAAATGGTACTTTACTCCAATTAAGCCAAGCAGAGCTGAAGATAAAGGACTTCTGAAGATCTGGCTTAGTGCCTCATACTTTTAAACAGTCCTTCCCAACAGGCTGTAGAGAATAAAAAAAAACCCCAAACCAATACTTTACAAGGTATAAATGTAAGATTTTGTAAAATTGAGTGAGATAGAGCTCTGAAAGTGCATAATTCACTTGCGCTCTTACATTATGTGGGAGCTCTCGTGCTTTTTTTTTTCTAAAGGGCTCATATGGCAGGCATTGCAATATCTAAACAAAAATTTCAGACTGAAACCTGACTATTAGAACTTCATTCTGATTTAAGATCTAAAGTAAATAATCTCTGTTTTCTCTGTTTTTCATTCCAAGTTTAAGTTTTATTAATCTTCTAGTTTTGTATTTGAGGCTACATGAAGAATAGAACTAAATTTTTCCTGACTTTCAACGTATCATTCCATTAGCAGAGCTGGTTAAAATACAGCATATATGCAATTGCTAACTAATTTGATGGGTATGCTAACTAAAATTTCAACATTTAAATTTAAAATCAAGCCATGTGTTTTTAGCTCAGCAACATGAAAAAGTGGTGACAAAAACTTTAATTCATTTGCTTTTTCCCCCTTGCTTTTGACAAATAAGTGCAGGAAAGAAAGCCAAACTAAAAACTCTCAGAACCATCTATTAAATGGTTTGTGTTCGTGGGTTTTTTTAAGAGGAGACTTTTGTTTCCCATGTTTCTAAACAAAACTAGAAGATTCAAGGAAGACCGAGAATTGGTGAAATGTGATTCAAATTCCCAGTATAAACCCTTTCAAGCACTCTCTGTTTGGTTAGTGTCTGTGCTAGCAGTCTTGGGCTGCGTTTAGTCTGTACAGATAAGTAACTGGTGACTGCTGCCTGTCCTACCTGCTAGCTGAGTAGAGAAAAAGCAAAGCAGATGTTCCTCTAAATCTCTTCAATCACTTTCACCCATTGCTATGAATAGTGATACTAAATTACCATCTTTTTTCCTACATTTGAAGGTGTTTCTAGTCCCATACTTGTCTCTGTGCCTGTGTCTCAGTATAGGGAAGTCCTGCAGCAGCACCTATGCAGGTCTCATTAAAGCCAAGGAGGCTGCAGAGCAACACCAGACCCCTGAGCTTCTTCTGTTGTCTGCTGCACCTCTGGTGCTGGCTTTGCCTTGTCCTCACACACATGAGACTCCCTGCCTGCTTTCAGGCAGACCCGGGCTGTGCCAATGGCCAGGGCAGAAAGTTTAAGTGCCAATGAAATACTCAGAAACTTCTCTTGTTGAGCTGAACACATAATAACTTCTGAAAATGCTGAAACTCAGAGAGGCATCTCTCTAATGTTTTTAATGCATTAAAAAAAAAAAAAGAAAAAAGAAAAAAGAAAAAAGAAAAAAAAAGAAAAATCTAGAGGAATGATCCAAACTCCCCTTGCTGTAGATTAACTCTGTAACTGCATTATTGTATTGCATTCTCATTCTTTTTAGAAGCCTTGTAGTTAAGCATACATGCTTGTCAAATCACAGAAGTGGAGCTACAGAAAACAAATTCACAGGCAAAATGAAATAGCCATTTCCTGCACTAAGTTTCTCTTACATAGAGCTAATCTAATATTTGATTGAAAGGCCATTTAATAGTAAATGAAAAGGTCCCTATTTCTATAGGAAATAGACTGGGTCACTGTCAATTTATCTTTAAATAGCACCCTTCATGCAGAACTTCCAAAGATCAGTTAAGAGTGAGCTATGTCTACATTCTTACATCCAAATCAGTGCAGAAAGGGACCAGGGAAAAAGACAAATGCAACTGACGGTGGGTTTTAGGAATCAGTCCTGAAATTTTCTGGGAATAATTGAGACCTGCAAAAGGTAACAGCCTTGTTACCCTGAAGTGAGACCTCTTAGCTTAACAGGATAACATAGTCTATATACAACAGATAGTGCAGCAGCTCCCTCACAAAATATCCTCAGATTTGAAGTATACACAATGGAACAAAGTGATAGCAAGTGTCTCTAAGACCTCATCTAACTACTTAGAGGACAGTTACGCACAATTCCCACTGACTTCAGAGGTCTGGGATCAGGTCCGTAATGACTAAAAGATAGCATGACCCTGTTAGCAATGGAAGACAATGCTGATTCTTTTCCTCTGAGAAGAAAAAAAAAGAAAATCACTAACCTTAGTACGAGAAATTAAGGAAAAAAATAACACAATGCATTCAAGAATGAATAGTGCAACCCAAATCTATGATATTGCTAAAGCTGCATAAAGCCAACAAGTGACTTTCGTGACAATGTAACAAGAAACACCAGAAAAGGCAGAACTGCGGCCGGCATGGACGGAGGGTCAGGCCGCCTGCAACCCGAAAACACCGGTAACGTCTTCGCTCGCAAATAAAACTGCTTTTTGTGCTCAGCAGCGGAGCTGACAGGCCTCAATCAACGTAGAGATTATGCCACCTTCTGGTCGTCACATAGATGACAGCTCCTTGTGTTTGTAGACCCATCCATTCACCAACAGTTTATGCAAAACTTGCTTTGTAGGCGTGAAAAGAGTTGCCGCAAGTGCTGTGCTCTTTCCTTTTCCCTTTTCGTAAATGTCCTTTAAGGACTGCTTCCAACCAAATGCCGTATGTCACTGCGACATAGCGGATAGTACAGTGTAAAGCGTTGTAATTTTTAGATTTTTACGAGGGACAAAGAATTTTTTTTTAGTTCCACTGCTATATTGCTAATTTCTGTGAAATTCTTAACTTTGGGGATGCTTTATCAGCTGAATGTTTACATAGAACGTTTCCTATATTCCAGCTGACTAAACTGGAAGAACTTGCTATGACTGTATAATACGGCAATCCTGCTTCTTTAATCCCCAAACAAATGTTAAATATACAATTCTCCTCAAATTACAAGTTGACTAAATTCCATCTGAGCTGCCTAATTTTCCACAGCTATTCTCTTAGTCAACTAATAAGTATAATTTGGCAGAAACAGCAGGGAAGAACAGATGATGTAGTTTTTCCTAGAAATAAATGCTTTTTTTTTTTTTTTTTTTGCCAAGGCAAATTACTTTAAAAAAAAATCACATCGATTTATATTATGTATTCTGCTAAGCAACCCTAAGACACAGTAGACTGTGGTACAAATTTCCTTCCCATAGCAGAAATTCTAAGGCTAAATTGTTTGGAAAATTTCTCAGGGACAAATATTCCTCCTTCCAATTTTAGTCTGGTGGATTACGTGACAGGAGAGATTCTTTATGTGTCCTTTCAAATAGGAGCCAGATCAGACCTACAACAGAAAGCCCTGTGGATCTTCCTTTCTCTTGATTTCCTTTTTTTCCATGCTACCAGGCTCCTCAAATTCTATGTATTCTTATGCTTATATCAACCAGTCAGTTTAAAAAAGTTTCTCTGTCAGTCTTGATCACCTTTTCTGCTATCATTGCTGCTTTTTGAGATGTTAGGACCCCCTAGGGAAACACTGTACCTATGCATGTTACCACTAATTGACTTCCACATTGCTTTCCAGAACTGCTGTCTTCAGCCCTCTACCCTTATAGGCAAGTATTGCGTGAATGGATTATTATTAACTCTCCTTCTAGCCAATACAGGCAGGAGATCTAAATAAAACTCAAATATTTAAATCCACTTGGGTAATTTGGATTGCACAGTCTCAATGTAAGTTCCCAAAACACATCTTTACAGTACTTATTTCCCATTTATTTACCATCCTTCTTCTTCGGACCTTAATAATGTAAGACAAACCATTGGTCTGATTTGTACAGTTCTGAAACTTAGCCATTGTTTTCAATTATTTTTCACATTATAGTCTCTGATAATTTATTTTTTATGCTTAGTTATGCTAATTAGGTTAAAAGCCTCTAGCTGTAAGCAGTATTTTTCTTTCACAGTGTTTGAAAGTTATTTTATATAGGCTGCGACAATCCATGTGTTTATAAATTAACAGGATATAATATTCTAAAAGGTCTAGCCAGTGGAGAATAAAACAGTAATGGTAGATACTTTTTAGATATCTTTTCAGTGGAAAAAATTCTTGTAAGTACAGAATGGAATTTGCATAACTGGCAATTAATGAATTATTTGACTAGAGTAGCAAACTAAATACTGAAAGGTTGTTTAAATAACACATTTATCACTTTCATTATACTTTTAAAATTGTTCTCACTGAATCACATAGTCACGAATGACTCCTTCAGACATTGTTCCAGAAAATACATCAACGAAGAAATAATTCTAGCTTTTATCATAATTTAGATCAAAATTCCACTCAAAGAGATATTTCCTGCTCAGGAAAAAAATGCATCCAGTCGAGAAGATATTAAATTGTAAACGATTTGGTAACAAAGACAATTACATATGTATGCCGGTAACCCAGTGTTATGCATTTTTTGTGTGTCCTTAACCAAGGTACAGAGGTTTGCTGAGGTAACTGGAGATTGTAGCACAGATGATTGCAATCCTAAATTTTATTTAGAGCTCAGCCTTGCATTAATACAAAGTCAGGTCACTTGAAGATCCGCCTAGAATTTTCCTGAATAAAGAGAAAGTCTCCAAGGTCATTACAAAGAATTGTAAGGAAAGCCAGAACTTCCTAGTGGATACGCTTCTGTTATGATTTTGAATACAGGATCAGGCTGTGCAGGTTTGCCCTGAAGTACTTTATTTCCAGTTACCCGAGATCCAACAAAAGCCCCAGAGGTCTACCGCTATCTTAAACCAACCGGTATCATGAATCATAATGGGCCCATGTTTAAGAACACATAATCAGAATTAAATACAAACAACAACAACAACAAAACCACAGAGATATGAAGTGCCAATTCTGCTCACCATATTGTGTAAGGTGAATAAACAGACTAGATGTGTTCACTTAACCTCATGTTCTTTGAGCTGGTATTTTAATGGCAAAATGATGCCTTATGGCATCTTAAAAATAGCAGCAAAGTTCTGGTCTCCCCCCAAAAAAAGGAGTGAAATAGATTAAATGAATTTTTTCAATAATTTTGTTTCTACTGTCCCCAGATTGCACAGTCTCAGATGTTGTATACCTCTCAGGGTGGTGCCTGTGACTTCAGCTTTTATTTCCATTAGTACATCTCTCCTTGTATGTGGGGTTAGCTTTTCTTCTCTATGCATACTTTGAAGTCAGTGTGCCTAAATGGAACTTACTGTGCCAAGTGAGTTAGAAGGTGGTGCATGGTTACTGGAACAGAGAGAAGGCTGCCCGGTGATGTTCATGATGCTGGGAGCAGACCTTCATCAATCTCCCTAATGAAAAGCTACGGGATGCATCTTTGAGCATCATAGATTCACAAATCATGGAATGGTTAGGGTTGGAAGGGACCTTAAAGACCATTGAGTTCCAAACCTCCTGCTATGGACAGGGACACCCTCCACTAGACCAGGTTGCTCGAAGCCTCATCCAGCCTGGCCTTGAACACCTCCAGGGATGGGGCATCCACAGCTTCTCTGAGCAACATGTTCCATCATGCAGGACTTCTCTTAAGGTAAAGGAGAAAATTTTCGGTAAAGGAGAGAATTTACAGAAGGGAAAGGAAGAATCAACTCATGAATCTTGGGTCATTGGGGATGCCACTCGAGGTAGCAAAAGAACTCAATACTCTAGATTTACTCAGTCTTGTATTTGTTACAGTTAAAAAAATACACAGTGGAAAAACAAACAGAAAATGGTGCAATGCTATACAAAGGTAAAGCATGCCTACATTGATTGTCTTTGTTTTATCTCATCTTATTTTCTTAAAACCGAAATAATGCACTTTTTTTCCCCCACATTAAAGAAAATAATACTTTGTCATGATTTTTAGATTTCCAGGTGATCCATGACATTTGACAGAGCACCATAAGGAAAGGCCAGAAAGCACACAGGGATGAATGGTACTTTTACCAAGTGATGAATTCTGCAAGCCTGGAAGCCTGGCATTTTGTATTCTGTCAAGATCAGAGCTGTTATAAAGCTGTTTAAGTTGTGATTATTTTCTCACATCTGTTTCCTTGAAAACTAATTGTAGATCTGAAGTTGCCGTTATTAAATAATTCATAAAAACATAAATCCAGAGGAAAGTGGCAAAGGTATACAGGAACCCAGTGAAGTACAAAGAAAAGGGTCAAGCCAGCTGTAGTTATCTGAGCACTTCTCCTACTCCTGAAGTACTTAATTAGGCCTGTCTGATTGTTTGGCCCTGGGTTGATTTTTTCTTTCAAGAGAGCTGTTGACCTGATGGTATATTAAAACACACTCAGCTGTCGCTTCAAAATGGTTACTGAAAACATTTGTAAATGCTGTTGCTTTGGCAATAGGAGGAAACAATGTAGACTAGCTAGTGAAACTCATACATTTGTAATTTTTTCTTCATGTTACTGAATAGCCTTTTAGCTCTACCAATTACACAGATCAGCTAGACAGCATCATTTAATGTAGGGAACAAAATGCCTAGAAGATCCTTATTTATGAAAACAATAGCTTCCACAGGTTTTGGAGGGTCTCCCAACCAGGCAATTAATTGAACCAATTCAACTAAACCTTTATAAAGTTTATATCTTCTGGAATTGTTACTGAACTTACAGAAGCCTTCTGAAGATTACATGCTCAAAACTTCTGGATCAATTATTTTACAGTAAGAGTAGATCTCTTGTTTTAATATGCCTCTTTGTGCTGACCTATCATTTTTTCCTAATATAGGCTATTTTTGCAGAACTAATTAGTAAATTATGCCCTGGAGAAAATTCTGTCTGTTAGTTTGTCCTCTTCTTAGAAAAAAAATGATTTTTACAGTTTAATTCACAGGAACAAATTCATCTTCTGTGAAGATAAGACATTGGAAGGAAGAATTAAAAAAACAAAAAACAAAACCAACAAAACAACCCAGACTCAACAGAGCAGCAGCTACAGCTGTTTTGAGAGGGGAAAGTATTTTATTTTTCACTTGTTTGCTAGTCCAAGGCTTTTGCACTAAGGGCTGTTCAAATGAGCATTCCTCTGATTATTAACACTGCCATCCCCTTAATAATTTGGATGTGACTTCTCCCCTCTCCCCCTCAGCATGGTACCAGGCAGGCTCTTGTTTTATATTTTGTTGTTGAAAGGGAGGCTGTCAGGGTTGACATTCTGAAATATCCATCTGCCTCCTTAAATGTTATCATGTCTCTTTTGTTTTCCCAAGTCTCCGATGAGAAGATGTTTGTCACTTAATTGCTGCTGAGGATCACAGATGATGGTTTATAGGTTTAGGCAAATTGCAGGCAGCACTTTGTTAACAAACGGTAGAGCACAATGGTACTTCATAATTATCCTATAGAGCTCAATTGGCCCTTAACGGCACCTGCATGTACAGCATCAGGGAGCCTTGTTTCAACACAAAAGCTCCTTCTTGTTAATTAACCTGTGTGCACTTGTTACAAATGAAACCTATTTGTTTCCACTTAATATATTTGCAGCTAGTTTAAATATTCATTTATTATTATGCTTGTTAAGTGAGGAGTTGAGAAGAATAGTTTGGATCACTTTCATTAGTATGCATTGAGCTTAAAAGAGGTAGCAAATACACCAATATGTCAAGTGTGTTCCTTTGTGCTTTCCTTCTTCCTGCTCTGTAGGCCCCCAAATTAGGCTAACAAAGATGTATATCCATTGCTGATTGAAGTAATACAAAAGGAATGAGAAGTATAGTAGCCTCTGCAAAAAATCAACAATTTCTCTGGAAGGGGCTGTGTACCAAATGGCAAATACAATTCATTCTCTGTGAAACATGCCTTTTATTGCATATTTAAAATGGTATGTACACACACATAGAGATTTTATTTGTATGTAAAAAGCTGCAAAATAAAATCAAATCCAGTGTATTTAAATGTTATGCATTTATTCATGCTTTTCTAACACAGATGATTTTTAGTCTTTAAGCAAAGAGTTTACTTCTATTTTACCCTTACAAACAAAGCAACCTTTGCTCTTGAACTGATAGAAATTATATAGAAATTGATAGAAATTATTGTGTGTTAATTATAGACTATAAGAACACATAAATGACCATTAATTAAACTGCATAAAGGAATTAATGAACAATGTTTGTTGCTGTTGCCCTGTGTTTCACTGAAGAATATTCTAAATGCTTTTGTTTCTGATACTGGGAAAACAAAATCTCTCTCAAATACTAATCTTAATTACTTGTTCCTTTTTGCGTAGCTTTGTGGCTTGAAGATTTTCAAAGATTTTCTTGTTAATGTGAGTAGCCCCACAAATAGTATAGATTGCAGACCAGATGTAGCTGAGCAGTGAGAAAAATCTCAAGTTTTCACCTGATTTTTGCTTGACTTTTGGATGTTATTTCTAAAGTATACAACTGGAAGGGAGTCTTATCCAATGGAGCAGAGTTCCTTCTGAAAGGAAGCACAAAGGACAATCCTCGTCTCTTGACTGGCCAGTGTGAATCCTGAATAATCCCATTTCCTTCTAAGTGATGTACAGGAGCAACATTGACAGTGGGATAGAGTCCAGAGAATTTGCCCCTTCACATTCTTGTATTAGCAGATAAACATATTAAAGCTATATGGGGGGAGGTGTGTGTGTGTGTCAAAATTTAGGCTGCAGATGAGTTCTTGTAACAGCACCCTGAAAACTGTCAAAAATACACTTACATATCGATGTAAGATGCATTCCCACAGCTTCTAATCAATCGCTGTGATTCTTCTGCTTTAAAATTGGTCCAATAATGCATTTTAGAATAGGTCAATACTGCCTCCTACATAAAGTAATATATCTAATTTGTTTCAATTCATCATGATCATATATTCTGGCCATTTTATTTAAAATTTCAACTTGCCAAGGGGAATTAATAACACAAAGTAAACTGTAAATTACTTGTATGTTGCACACTCAAAAGAGATATAAGTCAATATGGCTCAATAATGCAACAATTAAATAGGGAAAGGAAAAGTATACAGCTAAGTTGTGTGTGTGTGTATGCATTTGTGTGCAGTCATTTTATATGTGTATATGTATATGTATTTTATAAGGGAATTCAGTGTTTATGTGACCTGCCAGGTTAAGAATCAAAGTGGTATAAATATTCTGTAGTTACAGAATAAGTGTGATGGATTTTGTAGCAGAGGAAGCTTCAGCATGTCATCCTTCTGAAACACCTTGCTTTTTCCACAGTGAGAATATCTTTAAGAATCGTATGTTACTATTCTCTTCCTTTATTAATAATTTCATTGCTGAGGCTTCCAGTCTGTAAGTGTAGAAATAGTCCCTATGATGTAATGTATCTTTCAGGCTATAAATGGCACTAAGCAGCCACTTTTGGTTATTTCTGATTCACAGTGAATGTCAATAGTTATTTAGGAGTGAAAGTGCTTATCAGGTCAACAAACATTTACAGCCCTAATGAACTCTCATGAAAATATCTTTCATCTTCCAGGGCCCCGAATCATTGCAAATCTTCAGGATGAGAAGTTACTTCAGTTACTTCCAAAGCAGGTGGGATACTGAGCCATTATTTTTGCCGCTTCTCTGTTTTTGTAATACTCTTCTGTCTCCTGACAATTTACACAGTTACAAAAGCACAGAAGACCCTGCTGCACCCAGCACATATGGCATCTCTTTCTCTTGGGTCCACAACAAAATCTGAGACAAGCAAAAGACTACAACTTCCAACAGTCCAAACTATGGCTATCACTATTACAGTGAGACATATTTTTAGGCCCTTTTCATCTCCCCCAAATGCATCCTACTAGTGAGAGGTTTCACAGCCCCTCTTTAGATATACTTACACGGTCCCTAGACTAGATCTCTGGGCTACAGCCCTCTGTTTTTCACCTGTGAAAAGCAGCAAATGCAGCCGTATTTGGCACCTGCAAGGCCACTTCTTCAAAACACAGCATTATTTATTCATTGCAGAGTGCACAACATTCTGAGAAGGGAGATAAAACAGCAGAAGACCTGTTTCTGAATCTTGCTTATTCCTGTGAGTTTTGTTAACTTTTTTCTTCTTAAGTGGACACCCCTTTCCTAGCCTGGGAGGTATAGGCGGTTGCTGCTTCCCCTACTTTCACTGCGTCCCTGAAGCATTTTCTTATAACTAAATACTCCTCACACCACTCTTCTTTAGACAGGGATTTATTTATTTTCTAAACAATTTAATTTTCTTTTTCTCTGAGGCTTTGGTCAGGGAAAATACACCTGTTAGCCTGACTGGAGACAAGCAGGTGCCTGTCTCACAGTTAATAGCTCCCTGCCTTCTTCCCTGTCACTTGGCATTTCTCTGGAGATAGCTCATCTCTGTCATTGTTTTGTTTCCAGCTTGGTTTTTCCCTAGCAGCCTCTTTGATTTAATTCTCTGTAGTCAGGTGGAATAATACCAAGCTAGAAAATGTAGGTACATACCACATTCAGAGAAAATAATACTGCTATCTCCCTCATTAGCCTCAGAGGAGTTTATGACTCAAAAGATGAAAGAAGTGGGAAGCACCTTCAGTAAAGATTGTGCTCCAGAAGGGGATTGTAAGGCAGGATTTTTGTTAAGATGGGGATCTGCTATCTCCTACACAGCTCACTGGTATGTGTACCACTACTGATGGGGCAGGTGGGTCTTATTTTTTCATCTCCCTCTTGCTTCAGATTCTACGCTCCTGCACCCATCCGCAAATGCCCACACCAAGCTGTTCTCTACATCTGCGAGTAGTATTTTGCTCACTTTGGCTCCTTGGTTTCACACCTTCGGCACATGAAGCTGTTTCCATCACGTTCGTTACTGTAACCAGTGATAAACCTGTCTACGTGTCTATTCTGCCTTGGCCAGCCCCACCGTGTCCACAGTCCCATCTACGTGCTTCCTATATCCACTAACCTTCCTTTCACATTAGGAAAGGTGTATACTGCACTGCATCTGTTTCAAGCATTTTCCAGCTTCTTTCCTGTAAGGGCTGCCCAGCTAATACTGCCAAAGGAAGAATCTCATGACAGGTGGTGACTCTACAGCAGTGTGAGTCACTGAGAGGCTGAGAGAGTGCTAAAATGCTGCAGGTCTTCTTATGTGCCAGCTTTTTTTATGACATGCACCGTGCTTATTCTCATTTGCTGCTGCACACATTCAGGAATCAAGTGCCTATTGTAACAGCATACTGCAGCCACTGAGCTATGCAGTCATGAAGGCTAGAATTCCCTGGACAGTGGGAAGTGTGCTCCATCTTCTTGCTGTGTGGGAAAAGTACACTTTCTTTTTCTTCTACCTATACAAGACACAAACACAATCCTGCTATTAAGATACACATCTCTGTCTGCTCAAGGTGGACCTCTCAAGAGAAATACTTTCTTCACTACCCTACTCAAATATAGGTCTTGGTCCTTAAAATCTGTACATATTGTGTTCGTATGGGGCTGCCCATATCAACACAGTATATACAGAGAAAAGTAGGTGCTGAATTCACTGGGGGCGAGCTTTCCCATTGTATAGAAATAATTTTGGAAATGTAAAATTCAGAAATATGAAGCTTGAAGTGAAATCCACCTAGCCATGTTCTGGATTTAAACCCCTCCCAGAGTACCTGAACAATGTTAGATACTTCATATTGACAGTGTGATCAGAACAACAATCACCAGACCCGGTTTACTAGGGGTCCCATTGCCCTGACTGGGTAATGTGAAATGCACAGAAGAAGAATGTGTTTTATATCCTGGCAGCTTAGGGGCCCTGCTCAATGAAGATCCAAGACCAGCCTGAATTCACACCCTGAAATAGCCTTTCCAGATTCAGATAACTACATTTTAACCCTTTCAAAAAGCAGTCTTTCTTGTAAAATGTCTTCACAGTGCAGCTTTCTTTTTCAGTGGTTAGAAGACCCACTTCAAAGAAGAAGTGGATTTAGTTCCCCTTCCATTGGCAGAGGTTCAAACCCACCATTCCCACCTCTCAAGGGATGCCCTAATCAATAAGCAACCATCTGTTCGGGGTAAGGAGGGAGGGCTTGCTCCACTTCCCTTGCCGGTGTCCTCCCACTACACAGGAAGAAGATGTCATGGCTAATTGGGCTCAGTAGTTAAATCACTCACCTGAGAATGGGGGAGACTTTGATCCCTGCTTCTGGTTCAAAGGTTGATTCTGCAGTAAGTAAAATGTGTTTCATGTAAATAAATTTTCACAACTTTATGTACATTAATAGCTATAAGCACGGTGTACTCTGTGTGGGCATTTACAGATATGTATTAACACATATAAGTGTGTGTATGTATATATGCATATGAAATTTACACCCTGAAATCCTTTTACTATATTGACAATGGAACCAGTAGACAATAATCCAATGAGAAAAGTCCTAGTACAAAATGTTTCTGGATCAAACAAATTCCACTTGTTTTTTTAAATGAAATAATGTTTTCACAAAAAAAAAAAAAAAGTCAAACACAGAAAATAAAATGTTAGGTTTTGATTACTAAAAACTGAGACAAGATACTGCTTTTCAATTGACAAGACAAAAAAGGCTAAAATATTTTGCAAAATTAAAGAATATATTCTAGGGAAAAAGTGGGTATGAGTGAAGGCTATATTTTTGTTAGGAATAGCATTACTTATTCAAGCTAATGTCAGAAAATTAACTGTGGTGTATCTTACAGAAACATGGGGAATGTGACATGCTAAAAGCTGGGACACATTTTTCTCTGCAAGAGACAACTGCTGAGCTGACATTCTGCATATAAAGTTCCATAGATAGAACACTGGGAGTTGGCCAGCATAGGCTTTAAGCCATGATATGTGACTCACTCTGTTGTGTAGTCGGGTGACTTCCTCCCAGAAAGACACTGGAGCTGAAGTCCTTCATTTTGTTATACGTATTTCAACTGAGGAGAATGGGTCTAACTTCTCTAGGTTTCTTGGTGACCACATCCCTCATTTCTAAGTATTAACCTACCGTAACGAGGTTTAGTTAACCCTTTGGACAGCTGAGTGCCATGACATTTTAGGTATCAGCTTGGACTGTCACACGGTTGACTTAGCACCAGTGAGCACTTCACAAGCACAGATTCATTTTCCTCAGTTTGTTAAGTGGCTAATTATAAAGGTTCACAAAAGAACTGACACAAGGGAAGGAGACAGCCACATTTCTATCAGCAGCCCCATGAGGCCTGTACAAGTGTCATTTGTAAAACAGAGCACAAGTTATACAATGGCTATAAGATCTCGTGACTAGTAGATAATGAAAGAAAACTTCCTGTGTAGATGCCAAACAGGCACTAAATGGGTTGTTTTTATGTTTGACAACAGGGCCCTTATGTAACTCTTCATGAATTCTGAGTCTGCAGTTAAGGTAATATTCTTGGACTAGACTAGATGTTAAAAAGCTAAATAAAACGACTACTATTTTGTGTTCCAATTGCATTTCCATACTGTGGTATATCAATAAGATTTTTTTAAAGCAGAGTATGGTGCATATGCTGTTTCCCAAATAAGAAAATATTTAGGAATTTTTTGGTAGATACAACTGCAAAATGAGCAGTGTTTTATTTTAAGAACAAATTTAATCGGCGTGTTAACAAATCATTTGTTCTATCTACGGTTGCCAACTCCTTATTATGAATAGCTGAATTTAAAATAAAGAATAAATTTAAGCAGCAGCCTTTTCCTTGCCTGCAAGATTTATATACAGCAAATTGGACTTTATTTTATTGGTTTAAGTATTTAATGAAATTGAATGAAAGTCTTATTTTGTGCATGTGCTGTTTCTCCCTTTCACCATAATACAGCTACTCTCTATGCGTAGTGTTTGCATCATTATGTAAGACATTTGCAAATATGTATGATGTGTTTGCCTATGGGAAAACTCTCTCTTCTAATGTATTCATGAAAGATGAATTAACAGTGCTTTAGGTATGATAAAGAGATTCATAGTATAGTCTATTATAATGGTGATATTAAAAAGCAAGCTCATCATTTAATAAGAAAAATGTTAATCTTTTACAATCATGGCAATATGTTTTATTTCTGAGAATGTCTTCCTTTTACCATTGTCATCTTATTAGTTATAATTTTAATTTATCATTTGTATTAGGCTGATATCTAGATAATAGTCAGGACACTGTTGTGCTGACATTGTACAAAGACAGCATCACTACCAGAAAGATCTTTGTGTTTATTTTCTTTTTTCTTCTGTGTTTCTTTCTTCCCTTGATCTTCCCCTTTTTTCCATAGTATAGACCTGAAGCGTATCACTGACAGGATGCTGATATGATATTTTTACCACAATAAAAACCCCCTAACAACAGGTATGAAGCAATTTTCTGCAGGATAATACAGTCCCTGATTTTCTCTGGATTCCTCTATTTCAGGTGACAAAATTTAGGTGTTCTCTGGCCACCTGGTGAGATATGCTAACAACCTGCCTGCAGGAAGCTGTTCCACAGTTACATTCTCCATTTATGCTTTGCTGGCGGATATACTAGTTTATTTGGCTCTATCTGTACTGTTGTATCAGCTGAGGTCTCAAAGTTGCACTGTAGCCTAAACCACCCAATTGTCCCCTCCACGTTGATTTCTGTGCTGGCCTTAGTCCAGAGCAGACCAACTGCCCTCCCTAGCAAGGATGCGCAGACACAAGCTGACAAATGATTTACATTCAAACACAGTCACACAGGCTACCCAGAAGCAATTAGCTTGAGCTACTTCACTCTGTAGAGCAGAAACCCAATTTAACAGAGCTACCAAACTACAACTCCTGTTGCATTTCATGGAGACATGCAGTGAGATAGGGGAAAAGGACTATGAAGGAAGATTATACTGAGCAAGAACAGACAGAAATCCAAAAGATTGAATCCTTTGTCTGTTGTCAGACATGTAGGGTCCTGGTCTATTTATCCTTCCTTTTTCTCACTGTCATCTTCTAAAGGCTTGCTGGTACCACATCCCTATGTCCATTCTTTCTCATGCTAGCACTCCAAATTTCTCATTCACTTATTTGTAATTTCTTGTAATCTGCACCAATTTCCTGCACATAATCCCCCAGGTCATGTACAACAGTCAGTGAGAACATCCTCTGTGAAATTACCCTGCAGTTAAATACATTTTCTTACTGAAACAAAAGGATTTTGCTGAAACTGTTGTTATTCATGACATTTTTGTCATTAGTAGATTTGGATTCACAGTCTGTAGTTGAGGAGATTCCCAGATTCAGGACCTGTGCAGCTGTAGTCAATGCAAAATGTTTCATCCTACAGGCTTTTGAGACAATCTACATAATGATTTAAGGTTTCTTGTTGCACACCAGGGCACTAGTTAGTGGATTATTACACATCCTGACCTGGGAGATGTACTCTCAGGATTTCTCATTTCATAAATTTCTGAAACAAGAAGAACACAAACTTTTATTTTGACTGAGATCCTGAACATCTTTGTATGAGTGTTTTCTTCCTGCATGAATTTCACTTGTGACTGTTGTTTCAGAAAAGGGAGTGCATTGTGTTTCATAAGCACATTGGCCCCAAAGACACTTGTTGAAGAAGATAGAGAAATAGCAGAGGGTCATTCATTGCATTTCCTTCTTCATGTTAAACAACACCGGTCCTGATACTGACCCCTGTAGAACACCACTTATCAGTGATTCATGTGATTAAAATGCTTGTCACAGAGGAAAGACAACATTTTTGTCATACAGTGAAACCTATATAGCAAAGCCCACATTTACCTTTTAAAAAGTCTTCAGATGTGTTTTGGCACATAAACTGAACTCCAGTGAGGCTGAGAACTCACTGTACAGAACTGCAAGGGGAAGCGGCTGGCATGCCACAGCTGTCAAAGAAAGTAATTTGCAATCATTTACACAACCTTGCTATTACTGTTTTATGAGTATATCTGATATGTGAAGTCACTTTGATATCTGCCTAACCATTGATAGGTGCAGTTACAACATCAACACGCATGATGATTCTAAATGGGTGCATAAATTTGACGAATAATTACACAATTACTTCTGTACATTGTCCTGAGTCTTTACAACATTGGGAATTGGGACCATGACTTTTTCTCTAAGTGAATATTCACTGCCCTAAGTTACATGGATTCATTTCAGTTTTGTATATATATATATATATATATACACAAAATAAATGAATTCACATTTTTAAATAGTAAAATATTTACCATCCAAATTAATAAATCTTTCATTAAAAATTAGTTCTAAATATTCTCTGGGTAGCATTTGAAACCACTATTAATGGATTCTGCTTCAGTTTTGATTTTTTTTTCTTTTTTGCTGTAATGTCTGTCCTATCCATTTTAAATTTTAAGCATAACAATGTTTCCCCCCACTATCTGAACTAAGCTTTTATTAAGGGATTGAAGTTTTCTGGTGATTGAAGCAGCCCAACTGCTTTTCATGACAAAGTTGGTAATTAGAAGGCCAATTTAATGGTGAATCAGGCAGAAATATTCAAACCATGACAAATGACTTTAATAATACAGCTTGCAATGCTTGAACAGAAATAAATTTCACTTCCAAAACTCTTGCTTTTTTTCTGCCTGCCTGGAAGATAAAACTGTCCAGGAGGTATTTTGCACCCTTTATTCAGTAAAGCTTTTACTAGAACTTAAGCAGGCCAAATAGCTTGCAAATGCAAAAACATCATTCAAGTTCTTATGCTTTTTTTTTTTTTTTTTCCTGAAGGTAGGCTGTGTTGAGAATTCTCTGTAAGTCAAAGATTTATTTTTTTTTACATCCTGCTTAACCACTGCAATAGTGTTTTATTGTTTTATCTCTGACTTGAAACATTAGGAATAGTCTACATTGGCTTCAAAACTGAAAGCTAATTTCAGTGTTTGTCATAAGTTTGTTAAGACCACATGCATTCCACAGTTTGAAAAATTTCATTATTCTGTCCATGCTGGGGCTTCGTAATTGGATAGTAAGGATGTTCAAAGACTAATTTAGTGAATTGCACAATATTTTAAATGGAATTATGCAGGTTTATGGGTCCTCAGGGGATTGAGCTAGGGGCCTCTTGAGAAAATCTGTTTATCAGTAAATGATATTAGCAGCTTTCACCTAGCTTTTGTCTTCATTAAATTGCTGCTCTTCCAATTGAGGGTCACATC
Organism: Pterocles gutturalis; assembly: GCF_000699245.1. NCBI lineage: Eukaryota > Metazoa > Chordata > Aves > Pterocliformes > Pteroclidae > Pterocles > Pterocles gutturalis. The sequence goes on from NW_010117863.1 coordinate 89,617, forward strand.
TGAGAACTGCTTTGATAATTTGTCATTATTGTCTTGGTTATTGGAGCATAAAGTTGATACAGCAAAGGCTGTGTGGTTTATATACAATGTGCAAAGAAGTTTTTCCTACCAGCCCTACCAACCCTTTATCATAGCAAAACAGGTCAGGACATAAGAAATCGTAACTTTTCCATTATTCTAATACATGCTAAATCAGCACACCCCTATGTGTTAATTTCTTAATATTTTCTGATTTAATGTAACATTTTGTACTCCAGCCCCACATTATGTTGTGTTTTCTTTCCTTCTATAATTTTCAACTATTAGTCTGAAATATTTATTTTTTTAAAATGAAGTAAAATTTTGTTTTCTGTTAGTATGCCCCTTTCCCAAACATACTCTGGATTTACCGTAATGTAAATGTGACCACAGTTTGTCCTAATCTATTGCAATAATTTTTCCATAAAACAGTGCATGAAGCAGACTTAGTCTATATTTAAAGCACCAAGACCACATTTACAGAATTTCAGTAAAATGATATTTCAATGCTCATATCTATTGAAAGAATACTTGTAAATATAGGCAGGCTGTATCATCCAATTATTTGTTTCCCTTCACGTTACCATCACCACTGAAAAATTTTTATTTCTCTGACAGAAACTATAGGTGATATGCACCAATACTACAAAGTCTATATAGATTGAGAGACTATTGACCAAATTTAGACATGCTTTCTTCAGGCTTCCTGTCTGAATTATAGACCCTTTCAAATTTTATTTATATGTAGAGATCATATACTTTTTATGACATATATGAATTAGGCTTGTTTGAACCGCTTGAAAAGGCTTGTCAGTATTGCTATATTATGCTTAAATTATCCTGCAGACTAATGTGAGACTGAAAGAACATTCTTGTTATATTTTATACCAGTTTCCCAAAAAACCCTGAAACTTCTGAACTGAAAACTAAGCATGTTTCTGTCTAAAATATTTAAATATGGGGCAATGTCTGATTTGTTTGTTTGTTTTGTAAGAACGTGACTTTTCAAAAAAAATTCTGAAAAAAAAATTTTTTTCATTAAAAAAAAAGTACATTCTCAACAAGAACTAACCCTCAACATCGGTTGCCTGCAACCATGTTACTGGAACCATTCTCACACAGAAGTTTTCCTTCAAAGGAAGCTGTGCCTGAAAGGTGATTTCAATATCAAAACAGATATTGTTTAATGAGATTTCAGTGTTTAAAGCAAGAGACTTCAGCCTCAATTTTACACTGTTCTGAAGAGGATTCAGGTGCCAAAAGAAACTCAGGGCAAAACCCAAGTCCCTAGTCACGATCAAAGTAGATCCTTTAGCCTGAAAGATTAAGCCAGACAGGTCTGGAGATGTATGACAAAAAATCCTATGAAGTTGCATACATTCCTAGACAGAGCATCCCAAACTACCACTCTATAGCAGTAGTGGTAGGTACTGTAGTATCCTGCAGGTCGCACTTCATTATCATACACAAATGCCTCATTCACCTTGGCCACGAGGCACCAGCCCACTCTTCCATCTTTCCTCTTTTCCTCTCCTTTCTCCGTGCACTGTTCTCCTTCCCTGTAGGACAGATGTTCTCTTCCTTGCTACACTAGCATTATATATCCTCATTTACAATCTCAAATTACCTCAATGTCTTTCTCCATTTTAATCCATTTTACCTCTCAACCCTGTGTTATCTTTGCTGTGTCAGTTCCCTCTTCCTACCTACTCTGGACATTGCCCAAAACCCAACAATTTCAATGAAGTCAATGTGCAATGTTTAACAGAGCCATAAAGGTGAAGACTACAGATAAAAGCCTTGTATCTGGATTATCTCAGTAGTTCAAGAAATATTTTTACTTATTCTCTATACTCTTGCGCACAATTTTCTGTCTTGTACTGATCTTGGCTTCTTGCTTGATATTTCCATGTCATGTTCTCATGCTACTGCAGAACCAGTCTAAGCAACAGAGGGAGCCATTTAAATTTCAATTCTGTGTCTCAGCTACAAGGTGTATCTTACCTGTTTTGAATGGGAAACTTCTTGTTATTTACAGCTCAGGATGTAAACAGAAAGAACACTGTGGATGTGGGATCCTAGGGATGTAATCTGATACAGATTCCATAAAAAAACTTCAGGGAAAATGCAATGCTTCCACTATTCCTTTATTTGGAGCAGAGTAAAACCAGTCCATGCGGGTCACACTCTTGAGTATTTTCAAAGAGAACTGTCTCTCTTCAGTGACTATAAGAGGAACTGCAGTACATGCACGTCACTGTCTAGTAGTTCCAAAACATTTAGTAAGTGGTTAGCTGGTCCAGATCCTATCCATTGTTTCTGCAGCTTTTCCTTTCCTCTGATACCAGGAGAGCTTCTTCTCTATTTTTCTCTCTTGGTAAGGTATCAACTTTAGAAATGGAGCAAACAAAATGGGCTTCTGTTGCCCAGTGAATGTTTGCGTGTTATGCATCAAGAGTCATTGTACAAACAGCTGCAGGCATGGCAGTCTAGAGGAACGTAATCTTCTCCCCCCATTTTGCTTTGATATTGCTATCACTGGTGACAGATTTATGCTGCCTCACATCTGTGCTCAGATTGACATCCATTTTAAATGTTTCTGAATCTTGCACACTTGGCTACACTGAGTAACACATTCTGTAGGACCTAAGAGCTGGTCAGGAGCTGAAGACATCACAGAACCTGTCTGAGGTGAGTGCCCCAACCATCATAGACTGAAGGTTCATCCAGTTTGCTCTTAGAAGAAAAAGGCCAGACAGCTATTTTTCCCCTAAGTGACTTATGCAATTCAGGGTAAGGAGTGAGACAGTGGTCACAGGTGCCTTCAGCCACTTCTTGATATAGGTGCCTAACTCCAGGAGAGGACAGGATTTCAAATATTTCTTTCCCTTTCATGTTTTCTGTTGGCTATTTTGAAATCTTCCCCCTTTTTCCACTTAGCTTACCAACATGCTGCTGTTGTGAGTCCTAATCTCAGACACTGAGCATGTCCCACCCCATTGTGAAAAAACTTCAGAGCATAACATGGTTTTGTGAGTATTATGCAGGAAGCTGGCATATGAAAAGTAAGCATGGCTTCACCGAGCATCATCTCACATTGCAATCCTTTTCCAGCTCTGGTCCTCACTGAACATGCAGTATGGAAGTAAATCCTACAGATTCAGAAACTGTAAGTCAAATCCTTGTTACTACAAGGGATATTTGTCATCTATGGCCCTTTAAATGACACATAAGGCATGTCTATACCACAGCAAAAATTGCAACTGAAGTTACTGTAGGAGCTCCCCAACTCGGCTTTGGGACAGCTGGCTCTTGTGCCAGGAGTGATGTAGTTATGGCAGAAGGGAGTCCAAATCACTTTTGGGCAAATTCGTAGCATTCAGGTTGTCCTGAGCTCTGTGCTGCTGCAGTCATCACTGTAATCACACCAGCTCAGGTATTGATACAACTATAGGCACAAGGCTGGCATGCATGCATGTGGTTGCAGTGCTATCATCTGCCAGGGCCCCATCAATGTGGCAGTAGCATCAGCAGTTGAGACAGACCTAAAAATTTTACCAGTGCTGTGAACTTTTTCCTGGATCTCAGATAGAGTGAGTGTGTGGCTGAGATCATGTCTGCATAACATTTTGCTTCAGTGCAACATAAGGGATTTTGTGGAACCAAAACATACAAAGGATTGTATTGGCCTTGTATCATCTTTCTGATATGGTCTGCTCTGAAAATGAATGAGCCTGATAATAGTTCGTAAGTCAGGAACGATGGTAGAAATGGTCCTCGATGAGTAACTCTTTATCCACAATGAATTTAAAAGCAGACAAAATGTCTAGTTAGGCTACATATCTAATTTTTACATGACCATAAAAGAGGTAAAATAAATTTCACTTAGTATCATGTACTGTTTTGAATAAAAAGCTGGATCTCAGAGAAATCTGAAATTGAGCCTGTCTACTTTGTCTGCAACTTTTATGAGAGGATGCTCACGTGATACTGCATATGCCAGCATGTCTTGTAATGGTCAGTAATACATAGCTAGGTCTTCAGTGCAAATAATTTTGTTGTCTTGTTACAAATAAGTTAAACTATACACCATGTATATTTTGCATGTGTGAAAAACATTTTGACATGTGGAATAAATAAATAAATTTACAAAAAAGGAAAAAATATTAGAGTATCTGGAAATATTCTGAACATCTAAATGTCAGGGGACATAGCCTAGCCATAGGTTAGAAAGGTATGTACAGCTCCAACTATTGCTTTGAGAGAAAAAAAAAATATTAAATAATTTAAATTTGAAGGTGAGACTATCATGGTGGTCAATGGACAAGTATAAACTTATGGCTCCCAGCTGCGGTGGGGGCAGCTCAGCCATTGTGAACACAAGTACACACACTTGTTCTCCATGTTAATCTGCTCTGTGTTTATATATGTATTTTTCAACTCTCAGGGGACGTCAAAATGGTAATGATTTCCTATTTTTGTAAACAAATGGAAATACAGCCTTTCATGACAGCTGTTACTTCAAAAATAAGCTAAAATATTTATGCAAATTAGAGCTTTTCAAATCTTTTCACTGAAGGTGTTTTCCCTTTCTGAGAAGGACTCTGACAATGAGAAATAGAAACAAAAAACCATCAGAACCGTGTCCATTATTGTTTAGTCCATAACAAAGACAGCTGTATATACCCTTATTGTAAGTCTCTTTTATCCGAGCAACCTTGCTTAGTAAAATTGGACAATTTATCACCCCAGTGCCTGCAGCAGTATGCACTACATGCAAGTGATTAGTTTGCCTCTTCAGTTACCAGCTTTGGTACACCTCTGAGAAACTTGAGGTCTGAATGAAAAGGTCGGTGTGGAGCTTAAACTAACTCTTGGGGACCAGATGGCCCAGGGGACTAATAGTGGTCTGTAGGGTCTTCTGTCCATCTCAGCAGTAGCCGTGACCTGGTAACATCTGAAGATTCTTCCTCACAACAACCCAGAAGGGGGTTATGGTGCACTCCAAGGTATAAGGTAGAATGAGATGTCCAGATGCCCCACATTTTCAACAGAGACACAGGGTCACTCTGCCTATGACCTCCTGCTGTTGCTCATCTTCCCCTCCTGTAACTGTGTGGACTAACAAGAAGAGCTATGTCTCTAAGTTAGACACTTAACACCAGAAAGAATTAGTATGAGCTTCTGGTTATGATTTCTGCACTTAATCTCACAAAACCCAGAAATTTGCTGGATCTGAAGACCATGGTCTCTTTTGAGTCCTGCAGTGGGCCTCTCCTGAGACCCACCACTCAGGCTAGCTGGGCAAACTTGCACTTTAAACACTTTTCGTGAATGCATAAGCAAAAAATTTAAATCTCCAAGGCTTTCACAACCACGAAAATCAATTACACAATGCAAAACAGTGTATAAATAACAGCAGTAATTTTTAGGATGCACCCAGCCTTATCTGAGCTGAATAAATTCTTCACAAGTCATTGTATGTTTAGAAGCACAAGAAAAAGTTCTAAGAAGGCTTTGCTCTGTGGGAATATGAAAAAATAACTGGAATAATAATTCTGTCTGCCTTTGAGTGGTAATGGTGGAAGGTCTCCTTGCATCCAATAGCACCAGTAGTTAAACTGTACAAAGCTGGAAAGAAAAGAAAGAAAAAAGAGGATTTTGATCTCTAGCTTCTAAATAACTGGAAGTGAAAACCAGTACTAGTGTAATTTGGCCAGTGAGTCAATAGTGGAAAAGGGGAACCTTACTTTATCTGAAGCTGCAAGAGGCTTAGATTTAATAATAATTTAATCTCAATTAAAAAAAAACCAGCAAAACATAAAATTTCTGGCTGTGACTTCTCATAAATACCGCACTCTAGTTCTGCCCCAAACTAGAGATTTCTGAGATTTCTGAATAGCTTTTATAAATATGAGAGCCAGTGGTAGAATGTATTGGCAGAAAGTGATTTCTGACTTGTGAATGCATGGGACATGGGGAATCTGATTCCTACTCATATACTATGTTTAGCAAATCAAAGTCACAATTGCTTAAACCACATTATAGTAGGTTGAGAAACCTAGCTACCTAATACAGGTAAATGAAGCAGATCTCTCTCTGAAGTCTACTCCTTGATTTTACAGAGGGATTCAAAAATTATTATATAGTCTACAGGTAAAGGGGCAAAGGCTGTGTCATGGTTTTTAACCCTTGACTGGCAGCCAAACACCACAACAACCATTTCCTCACTCTTCCCACCGCTGTCTCCCGGGGATGGGGGAGAGAGTTAGGGGCTTAAAGGAAAAAGAAACTCGTGGGTTGAGATAAGAACAATATAATAACTAAACTACAATAATATTGGAAATAATAATAGTGATATATACAAATGAGTGATACACATTGGAACTGCTCACCTGCTGATGACCAAGACTCAGCCTATTCCCAGCTAATGATCCCGGAGCAGGAAGAGTCCTGAAACTACAATTCCATAATGGAGATAAGAGCCCGAGTGTCTGAGAGACCAAGACAACCCTGAGAGAGCGGTGACCCAGGAGGAGATGACCCAGAGCAAGAGAGAGCACTTCCAGGCAGAGACTCATCTATATACGGGGCATGACACACGTGATATGGAATAGACTATTGGCCAGTTTGGGCCTCAATCCTAAACCTAAGGCCAAATCCTAGGCTAGTAATTGGGGCTGTGCTCCCTCCCAGCTTCTCCTGCACCTGCAGACACTGGCACAGCAGAGAAGCTGAAAAGTCCTTGACTGTCCTGGCAGCAGCTAGAGACATCAGTATGTTATCAGCCATTCTGAGAACAAATCCAAAACACAGCCTCACACTAGCTACTATGAAGAAAGTTAACTCCATCCCAGCTGAAACCAGGACAGGGAGTAGTCTCGGAAAGCCTGTGGTGAAAGATCTTGAGTGCTTATCTGACGTGCTGTATCTAAGCCCCTGCTTCAGTGGCAGCATTGGAAATTTGGGCTTGAACCTTCAGACGGTTCTGCCAGGCTCCTAATGTCTAGGCACTGCTCAGGTGTCTCCTTGGGATGGCCACATCCTGCACCAGCTCCTTACCTGTTCCTCAGTGTGTGCTCTGTGTTTCACAGCAGCTTTCTTGCAGATACAGTTTCAGTGAGGCGGTTTCCAAGCTGCTCACTGCAAGCTGATTTGCAGCTTAGATTTCTATTTGTAAGGACACTCCTTCCTGTTTTGGTGTATATACTGCACAGGTTACTTTATTTAATTTATTCCCATAGCCACACTCTAGATAATTTTTGGACAGTCAGCTGATATCACAGGCTTGAACTTAACCAGAACATGATGATACACTGAAAGCTGTATATCTTTTTTGGGGGGGCGTCCTAAACAATAAATCTCATAACAAATTTCCCTAGACCCAAAGTTTCTTTGGGAGACATTGTATATAAAATACTTGATTCTGTTTTAGATCTTCAACGTTTCCACATTTAATTTCATTACAGCAGGAAATTTCTTTTGAATTCTGCTCTTTAGAAAAAGGAAGTTTTAGCCCCTTGAAGACCCAATAAATTACTAAAACAGGGCAATTTATGATCTTCCATGCATCTCTGCAAAGAAAATTCTCCCTGCAGGTAGACTCAGTCTGTCTAAGATTCAAAGATATTAGAGGCAATTTTATGAAAGGGATCATTAATTATAAGACATTAAATTTTAATAGGAGGCTTCCTTTTCCTGATATCTTGCATGAGCCAAGATCAAAGTAACTCCCATATGTTGACCTAGTAATCATGTTAACTGAGAAGATCAGCTTCTCTGTCTGTCCTTTTTAACCTCAGATAAATCAAAAAAGTGATGTGTTTCAGGAGAATGTTCATTTCAGTGTCACATAGGTAATCACATGAGATGGATAAATGCTGCTTTTTGTTCATGACAGGAGAGAACTGGGTTCCACCAGTGATGGTTGTGCATATTCGTCACAGTCAGAACAAGGGTTCCTGATGCTTTATCAAAGATGACCAAGACTTGCATGTTGCACATTCAGCTTACCTGTTTTTTGACAAGGTGCCTGGTTGTACCTACCCTTTTATAACAGGGTTGTATGGACTGTTTTCCTTCCATATAATGTGAGCCACAAAACATGCTCCAGTCATTAATTAACCCCATTGTGATAATCCAAATTTTCTGCTTTTTTCTACGTGCTTGTGCTGAAAGACACACTGTTTTCTTGCATTAAGGTTGAGACCAGAAAGGATTCATGTCACTCTGCATCAATTATTTTTCCTCTTCATTACTGACTGCTCCCTCCATCTTTATGTCATCTGAAAACTTTATTAGTGATGATTTTATATTTTATTCCAGGTCATTGATAAAAATGTTAAATAGAGCTAAACCCACTGGAACTTAGCTAGAAATGTACCCAGTCAACAATGATTAGTCATTTAATATTACATCTGGAGAGCTATCAATTAGCCAGATTTTAATCTTTTGAATTGGTGCTATATAATATATTGTTCTAATTTAGTAATAAAAATATCACAAGTCACCAAGTAAAATGCCTTACAGGAGTTTTAGTGGATTATATTCACACAGTTACCTTTAGAAACTAAACTTCTAATCACATTACAGTATCAAGACCCAATTTCCAAGAGCCCATATTGATTGGCTTTAATTATACTATTGTGCTGTAGTTCTTTGTTAATGAAGTTCCGTATAATCTGTTATTTTGCACAGGCCAATAAGCCTTTTATTATCTAGCCATTTACTTTAGGTTTTCCTCTATGAATGTTGAGCTTCAAAGTAGTTTAAGAGCTATTGAAAAGACAGCACCCGTGGCCCAGGGAGCTCCTCTTTTAGAAACCTACCAAATTTATTGAATGCAAGTCACCTCTCATTTTATTGTTTATTAATTCTGGTATTGCTGTTTTAACTGAATTGCTTTTGGACTGGAAGGTGTTTCATCATCCTCTAAAGAGACTATATCATATGGCTTTTTCTCATCTATAAAAAAAGACTTGCTTATTTAATGTTTTTGCCTTTTACGTGTTACTATTTGCATTGTATAGTACCATGCAACTATTTTTGTTAGGTTTTCTTTTGCTGATTCACTTCAAATATTTCTTTCTCTTACCTTTAATTCTTCTTGTCACAGATTTCCATTGTGTCCTTTTGCTTCTCTTATCAATTTCCTTCAGTTCCTAGATCTTCATGTATATTCAGTTCATATCAACTTCTTTTTACTTGCATTGTATGCATAAACTGTACTTTGGAGCTTGTATATCTCCCAAGCACCTGATCCTTTGGTACTAGTAAATAGACATAATATTGTGGAGAAAAAATAGGTTATTCATATTTAAAATTGCAATTAATTTCTGGTGTGTGTGTCTGATTTTGGTCCTCATCTTCAAATGCATGCTAAATAT